>NC_140959.1:12980314-13070314 GCF_014529385.1 Adiantum capillus-veneris | reverse complement strand
GTTCAGCAAAATTTGCAAAATAGGCTTGGGATATTCTAGCAGGTCTTTATGCAAGCCACAATGAGGCTAAAATTGCTTTGCTGCGTAAAGAGCTGGAGTCGAAGATTATGAATGAGGAAGATGATATGGGGACTTTTCTTGCTAGTGTCAAGGATATCAATGAGCAACTTATTTCTGCAAGTGAAGTCATTTCAGACAGTTCCCTTGTGCAGATTGTTCTTGATGCCTTACCAGATTCTTACCAAACTTGTGCTAGTACTTGGGGACTTATGACCCAAGGAAATCCACAAGTTGTCAAGTTTGATTCATTATGCACATTGCTATTGCAAGAGTCACTTTCCAGAAAAAACAGGACTAGACAACATGCAATTGAACAGGCTTTTATTGCTTCTCAAAGAAAGGGTGGTAACAACAATGCAGCCACTTGTTATGGTTCTGCTGCGAGTGGAAAAACTTATGTTCGCAATGCTTCTGCTGGTAGCACTTCGTCTGGCAATTCTGGTGATAAGGGAAAAAAGAAGATACGTTGCCATTATTGTAAATCTAATGATCACTTGATCAAGCAGTGTCCTAAGTTGAAGGACAAAGAGGCTAAGAAGAAAGAGGGTGGTTCCACTGCAAAAGCTGGTTCCACTACAAATGCAGCCATTGTTGAGTCTTCTATAAAAGGAGATTGTAATGCTGATGTTGATGCAGAATGGGCTTTTAGTGTAGAGTGCACTTACAATCCTGTTGTCCATGATGCATGCATGTCAGTTGCTACAGAATCACATGTGTGGTATTTCGACAGTGATGCTACAAAGCACATTACCTCACATTGTGAATTGTTCACCTCTCTCGAGTCTGTCCCTCATGGGAATTCAGCCACTTGTGCCAACAATGCCTCTTGTCCGGTTCAGGGAGTTGGAAAGATTGTGCATTACTGCTGGAAGTTCTTTCACACTTGTTGATGCACTTTATGTACCTGGGATCAAGAAGAATATTTTATCTATATCTACACTTGCTAGACTTGGACTTGTAGTCAAATTTGTGAATGATAGATGTACAGTTCAAGATCTCAGTTTTGGTGATGAAATTGTTGCATCTGGGCTTTTGTGCCGTGGGCTCTATAAGATCACTTTGTATGACAAGTGTGGACAAAATTTTGCAAATGCAGTTGTAGATTTAAGGGCTAGCTTGAGGCCATCATGTCTGCCACTTATGTACTAAACAGGTGTCCTACGAAAGCTTTGCAATGTATTACTCCATATGAAGAATGGCATGATAGAAAGCCTTCTATTGGCATGTTTTTGGTTGTTTGGCATATGCTTTGGTGCCACAAACACAGTGCAGAAAATTGGATGATAAGGCTGTCAAATGTATTTTTGCTGGTTATAGTGCTGAAAGCAAAGGTTACAGGTTGTATAATCTAGAAACAAAGCGTATTCTGGTTTCATGGGATGTAGTGTTTGTGGAAGATTCTATTTAGCCCTTGCTGTCATGTACTAGAGAAAGTAATGTAAGCTCACAAGACGTTTATGATACTTTGTTGCCTCTATTTAGTGGTGAAAGTTTGAATGTAAATTCCAATGAGGCAAATGTACAGCCTATGAGGGTTTTCAAAAATGTTATAGATCAGCCTATTACTGATGCAGATGTACATGATGTACTTGATGAGGAAAGGGCTGAAAATGAGCAGGCTAGAGCTATGCCAAAATGGCTGGTGCACACTTTGCGTGACAGTAAATTGGACGCACCTTTTTCTAGTAGTACTTGTTCAGGCTCTTGCCATGCATCTTATGCATCAAATTGTTATGATTTGGTTGTGTCTATCTTACATGATGTTGAGGAGCCTTTGTCTTTTGATGAAGCACAAAATTTAGAAAATTAGATGACTGCCATGCAATCAGAATATGATGCACTTATAGAAAATGACACATGGACTTTTTGTGATTTTCCTTCTGGCAAAAAGGCCATTGGTACGAAGTGGATTTACAAGTTGAAATGCAAGCCAGATGGTGAGATCGATCACCATAAGGCTCAACTTGTTGCAAAGGGTTATGCACAGCAAAAAGGCATCGATTATGAAGAGACTTTTGCTCCCACTTGTCGTATGACTACTATGCGTTTTCTATGTGCATTGGGAGCTCATTTTGGTTGGGATGTACATCAATCAGACATTGTTACTACTTTCTTGAATGGTGACATATTTGAGGAACTTTATGTAACGCAGCCTCGCGGTTTTGTCAAGAAAGGACAAGAGGACAAAGTGTGCAAATGTAACAAGGCTTTGTATGGGTTGAAGCAATCTCCTCGTGCTTGGTATGAGAAAGCTGACACTCATTTGGTCAAACAAGGCTTTTGTAACAGTCCAATAGAAAGCACATTATATGTAAAGCGTGAGGGTGATGTACTTCTCATTGTGGTTCTTTATGTAGATGATTTGCTAATCACTGGACCAGATGAAAGACATATTGCTGAATTTAAGGCTGATTTGAATGTTAATTTCAAGATGAAATATTTGGGGCTGTTGCATCATTACTTAGTATAAAATTTAAGCAGTGTGATGGTGGTATTTCCTTGTGTCAGAAAAGTTACATAGAGACATTTCTATGTAAGTGTGGACTTGAGGATTGCAAACCTATTGCCACTCCCATGGAAACAGGTTTGAAATTGAGTCTTCATGATTCTGGTGATCTTGTTGATGTCACTCTTTACCAAATTGCTATTGGATGCCTCATTTATGTATGCAAAATGATGCCAGATATTCAATTTGCAGTCTCACAGGTGAGTAGATTTATGCATACCCTAGGGTCTAAGCATTGGAAGGTTGTCAAGAGGATTTTCCACTACCTTAGTGGCACTTTACATCTTGGCTTGTTTTATCCCAAGGGGGGATCATTGCCGCCAGACTTACATGCTTTTTCGGACTCAAATTGGGCTGGTTGTTTTGACACGCGAGTGTACACAAGTGGTTTCTGTTTCATGCTTGGCAGCTCATGTATATCATGGTTGAGCAAGAAGCAACCTACTGTGGCCACTTTAAGTTGTGAGGCTGAGTACAGAGCAGTCTTCACAGCTATGGTTGAGTATGTATGGCTCAGACACCTTTTGGCTGATTTGGGTGTTGGACAGGACACTGCCAACACTATCTACACTAACAGCCAGAGCGCATTGGCAGTTGTGAGGAACCCAGTTTTTCATGCTCGCACAAAGCACATTAAGGTGCATTACCATTATGTCAGGGAGAGGCTCTCAGCAGAAGAGATCCACTTGGCTTATGTTCCAACACAGGACAACCTTGCAGATCTTTTCACAAAGGCATTGTCTCGTGAGAAGCTCAAAGATTTCCGCAAAGCTTTGGGCTTTCTCCCCTTTGTGGACTGATCATGTCCTCAGAGCATGGCACTTCCGTTTACTCATGTGCCAGCTCTTGTTCACCGCATCACTCCAGGAGGTATTTGTTACCATATACATGTGGTAGTGATGTGTGTGAACACACTAGGATCGCCGGGGAATTTTTCCCCTCTTTAGGAAGTTTTTTTCCCTCGTGCATTGTATATACGCCCATCACCTTAGGGATATCTATCTTTCCAATGCACACTAAGTAACACACTCTCTATTGTGTGCCTTGAGCTTCCTTCATCTTCTCCAAGCTGTGTGCATTTCTCTACAACCCTAATTCCAACAACAGAGTCCTACGGTAGTGAGTACCTAATGCTTTCATTATAGCCATAAGCTAAGGTGTTTAACCAGAGCAAGGGACTCATTTATACAAGGGTTTTCTGACACCCAAACCACATTGTATTAGGTTCCTATCTCAAAATCCAGGTTTTCTACTTTCGGTTCATTCTCAGAAAAACCTGCCTACACCACAAAATTCAAAATTGTTGTGAAGTGTAATCAGAGAATACAAGATGTCACAGTTATAAAAACCTCTTCTCATCACCTACAGTAAATATATATCATGATTGCATATTTCCATGCCAGGTTAATTCCCTCATTATTGGAGCCAAAATAACCATCAATGGGAGCAAAAAATCATCCCATACACCTTTTACTTATAAACCAAACTTCAAATGAAAAAAATCGCATGTAGAGGACCCTATTATTAATAGGCAGTTCAAGACTAGACATTATTTGAGCCAAAATAACATCAATGGGAGCAAAAAGTCATCCCATACAACTTTTACTTATAAACCAAACTTTAAATGAAAAAATCACATGTAGAGGACCCTATTATTACTAGGCAGTTCAAGACTAGACATTTGAATTAAAAAACCTTATGCTAGTCATACCTTATCACCACACTAGGAATCACTAGCTAAATTTCAAGCCTTATCATGTTATTATAATGTGCAGTATACCCAAATCTTCATAACCGTCCATATTAACATAATGCAGGGAAACAAACCTATAGGTAATTTAAAAAACTGAGTAAAACTAGAGGTAATTACATCAATTGAACGAACCTGAGAAGTGCCATCTTTAACCACCACAAGTAAACAGGTGAAATATGCTCTCAGTTCTCTCTTTCAAAGACACACACAATATGCAAAAAAAAATAAGTGAGGGGCAAGCAGCCAGCCTCACCTCCTTTAAAATAGTGTTCATTCTAGAAGATGTAATGAGTAAGGCCAACATGGCGGGTCACTTCCTGATCTTTCATATCCATTTCTTGATTCACAAGGCTAGATATGGAAGCTTCCGAAGTAACTCCTCAAAGGGGAGAGAATGAGAGAGGGGGATTCATCAGAGAGCCTGCAGGTGCAGAGATAGCCCGCCATGGTTATGAGGTAGAGAGAGATATTTGGCGTGATGCAAATAAGGAGAACATTACCACCACGTCTAAGTTACCTGAGTAAATGTCACAAAAAACTAGGATAAAGGTTAGGCACCCCATTGGGGTTAGGATAACACAATCCCCAAGCCTTGTGAAGGGTTTAGCTCATAAAAAATATCCTAAAATTGAGGAGTAGGCATAGTTAGTAAAAGATCCCATATGGTATCAAAGGAAAGCACTAAACCTACTTGGGACTATCTTTTATCAATAAAAATACCTCTGTGTGTGTGTTTGTGTGTGTGTGTGTGTGAGTGTGTGTGTGTGTGTGTGTGTGTGTGTGTGTGTGTGTGTGTGTGTGTGTGTGTGTGTGTGTGTGTGTGTGTGTGTGTGTGTGTGTGTGTGTGTGTGTGTGTGTGTGTGTGTGTGTGTGTGCGTGTGTGTGTGCGTGTGTGTGTGCGTGTGTGTGTGCGTGTGTGTGTGTGTGTGTGTGTGTGAGAGAGAGAGAGAGAGAGAGAGAGAGAGAGAGAGAAACCCCATAGATTGTGCAAACCTAGCCTTTTCCAACAATGTGCACACTGTAGTTGTCCAAATTGTGTGTGTGTGTGTGTGTGTGTGTGTGAGAGAGAGAGAGAGAGAGAGAGAGAGAGAGAAGAAAGAGTGAAGTTGGTCATCGGACCAAGACCAAGACCTTGACTAGGATAGCTACTAATGATCACGTATAGGTACAATAGACCAAGCGATGGCACCACAAAGTTCAATGACAATAACTCGGTTGTGAAGTCAAGGAAAATAGGGAACAAGCACTGCCTGCTAGTGGGGAGCACTTGGTAGTAGAAAATGGGTGATCAAGCCAATGGGTGTACATGGGTTTGCTTGAGCCATTAGGTGTTGGGGTGGGTAGCGAGAGGGTAAAGAGCTAATGGCTTACGTGGGAGCACCTCTAGACATGACTTGGACATACTGTATGTGTGTGTAGGAGGAGGATTTCAGTAATCAGAGCACAAAGATCACAATCATATACTAATAACCAGGGTATGCCAAAAAAATCCTAATTTATCATGTGAAAATGTGGGCAAAGTACAATCAAAGGAAAAACATCCTCAATACTCCATTTGCATGTAAGATATGGCAAGTCCTTCAAATGTTACCTGCCATCATCACAGCCGACAACAAAGAGAGGAGTTAGTTTAGTAGTGGAAGGCAGGTATCATCAATGAAGGACACTTGTTATCGATGTCCACCATAGATAAAAGCAAATATATGAATGAAAGAGGAAGTAGTCCTGTGATGCCCACCCGGACCTGAGTATGAATTTCCATGTTAAGTTGGTTGGTGAAGTAAGGTCCTATCAAGAAGTCCTGCAAGCTCAAGATCTCAGCGTCCCACAGAGCAACCTTCACATGTATGGGTAACTTATCCATTTGAAAGAGTAGTAGGCGGGAGTGGTCAGTGTTTTTGCAGAGTGGGGTGGTGGGGATATGGGCGACGTGGGAGAATTGGTGTGGTTTCTCTTTTTGAAAGAACTCACCCTCTGTGCCCGCCATGCAAGGGTGCAAGCCTAGAGTAGTGGGTTAGTGGAAGCATGTAAATGTGACAAGAGGTGCTTTCCATATGGTGAGGCGTACATCATTTACTTAAGGGTTAGGTTCCCTGTGTATCCCATTAATGATTAAATTTATACAATCCCTTTTGTTAATTTTTCAAAGAGACTACTCAAAAAAAATGCCAAGGTTGGTAAAAATTCCAATGGTTCCTTCATGGTTGGAACCATGGATTTGTGTGGAATAAACCCTCCTCTTTACACTAGGTTGTTGATATTTGTAGGAGAGCCGACTTTATGGGGGCACTAGGCCCCCATTAGGGACCTAGTGCCCACCTCCTGAGGCAAGAGTGGACTGCCTTGAAGTCTGCACATGATTGAAGGTTTTTTGTGTCATCCAGATATTTATAGATGATTCTCCATGATCTAATTCTCTCAAAGCCATTGGCACAAATGGCTTGAACAAGGGTTTTAATATCAAGGCAGGCTTGTTCTATAGAATGGTTACAGAAGATAATGGGCTTGATTTGGGATAAAATGACCTTATGAGACCAGTTTGAGGGCCTGTTGCTGCCTCTATGGATAAATTTCAGAACATGAGCAGGGACCACCTTACTCTTGTCAATCCTGGACCTGTGGAGTTTCCCATGATGTACTTCAAGCTGCATGATGAGGAAGGTTGTGCTAACTCCTATACCATCTTTAAAAATGGTGTTGCTGTCATCAATGGAGAGGCACGGGGGTAAATCGGGTTGGTAATAGTAAAATACATGGGATGATCATTATTGACCCAAAAGATATCATCAAATAATATGAATGGAGTTTTGAATTGGAGAAGGTGGTGTCGATGAAGAGGATCTTTGAGGGTTGAGTGTATGTAGTTATATTCCAATGCATGGAGCTAGAGATTACACCAAATGGGAGAGCAAGCAAGTCCCATGGGGATCCCATTAATTTGCCTGTAGACTTCTCCATTGCACTATACATACATATTACTAATAAGCCAGGAGTTTAGCTCAAGGACTTGTCTCTTGTCAAAGGATAGCTGGTTTTTATAAGGTTGTTGTGACCAATTTCCACTTGTACACTGTTTGGGAAAGTTCTTAAATGAGATAAAAGGGGCTTACTGATCAAAGACATAGCTGATGAGTGAGTTGATGATGGAGATTATGCCAATACTCCCCTAATGAGGAATATTCTCATAACATTTCTTGATATCAACTGAGAATACAGAGGTTACTTTGCTAGGTAGATTTAGAATAACTTCGTATAGGGAGTCCACAACCCACCAAGATTGGAGTCGGATATTACAACATAATAAGGCTTTTTGGTTGAGTAAGTGTGCCCTATGTTTTAAGCAGGGGATACATGTTTTGAGGATGCAAGCTAAAAGTAAAGATACCTCTGAGAAATAGCAATTAGACCCACAAGTGATCCATCTGAAGACATTTTTGTGAGCTTTATAAATGGCTATTAGGTAAGGTAGAGGGCAGAGGTTTTTGAGGTGAAGTTTGGTGAGGCAATCATCAATTGTTTTCAAAATGTCAGACTGGGGAATAGTAATGGGCAGAAAGTCGGATTCAGAGAGCCTCTTTTTATCTTCTTGAGTCATAAAGGCTGGGCATATAAAGACAGGGTTATTGGCAGCCTTGTCTATGCAGGTAATTAAATACTTGCTTTTTAGAGCCTCAATATGTTGATCCATAGGGGCAATTAACTTGGTTGAGTTTTTAAATGGAAGCATGGTTTCACAAAATGCCCAAAAGAGTTGTTTGGAATTGGAGCTGGTCTCTTGAGATAGCTAATTCTAGTTTAGAATCTTTTAGCTACTACTGGTGATGTATTAGTTCAGACAGTAGACTGGACAAAGGAGCAGAAACTAAACTGGAATACATCTACTGGAATAAGAATTAGACTAAGTACTGAGATTGATATTCAAATTCAGATTCAGATTCAGAGTAATTGAATACAGAGTAGGTATAACTGGAATATACTGCACTTCTGTAATTGGAATTACAGATGAAGGATTACAATGAAGATGATGTGGCTTATAAACAAAAGGATGAACAAAGTACATCGGACAACAACTGCCAATGATTGTTAACCCGAGTACAATTGCCAACAAATGCCAACCGGATTACAATGTAATGGACCCTATTTATATGCCTTGGGTTTACCATGGTAATTACCGTAGTAATTACTAACTGATTCACTGTCCATCTCACAGGAGCCGGTTCCCACCTAGTGAAACTGTCTCAACCGTCTACATCCTTCCCTCCTTTCTTGAATTTTGGCAAGATTCCAAAATTTCTGAAAAGAAAATTTTCCCGTCTGATTCTGGTTTGAAGAGAAAAAATCCACCGTCTGATTCTAATTCTGGAGACCGGACTTGACCAATGATAGAGAGCCAGCTGGGAAGGCTAGTGTAGAGCTCTCGTCATCTACACAGACTGATATCAACCTTCCAACTGAAAAGGAAAAGCCTTCGACTGAATTCTGAGATGGAACTAGTCAGTATCCTTCCACTGAACCAGCTTCCGTTTACCCTTTGGCCTGGTTGGTGTTAGAGAAGTCCCAGTGCCAACATTCTCCTTCTGAATATGTCTGTAATGCCCTCCTGCTCAAGCTGATCCCATCTTTCTATGGTCATCTCCACTTCATAAGGCGTAAGAGAATGATAGCTTTTGGTGCCAGGATCATAGAGCGTGCGTCTGCCTTTGGTGATCCTAATTTTGGCCAGCTTGTGACAATGCGAAGCTGTATGGATCCATTCTTCTTGGAGAGGCTGATTGTTTTTGAACCGAGCTTCAAAAAGAATCTCAGCCATCTCTCTATACTGTGGTGCTAGGCCTGACTTAGCTGCAATATCCTTTTCAGGTAGTTTAGAGGACTCAACAGTAAGTTGCAGCAATTGATTGGTGATCTTGGTGAGGCCTCTGATCTAAATCTTCCACTGACCCATACACAGCCTGATCCTCTGCACCTCCTGTTTTAGCTCCTGAATATCATTTAGTTGGAGAGCATCATTGAACAGTGTTTGCCAAGTTTTCCATTCCACAGTCAATCGCTCATACCATCTTTGAGCTCATCAATAATCTTGAAATATGTAAGGCAATTGACTGGTTTTGGATGTTGAGGGTAAAGTGCTGGAAAAAATCTTGGCAATTCTGTCTCTCTTGCTGGTAAAGCATACAAGAGAGCTGGGGAATCATGCACAAATTCTAAAAAATTGAGAACAGCCTGGTTCTCTTGCTACATCATTTTTTTGGTTACTCTCACCAGCTGAAACAGTTTTCGGAGAGTAGTTGCCTGTTCTCCGACTGACATTCTAGTATGAGGTCCTTTACTGGTGGCCGTCTGATCTTCAAGAATGGCCCGCACCATTTGATCCAAGACTCCTCGAGCAATTTGCATCTGTACCAAAACCTCTTTCAATTGATTTCTGACATTCTTCATACATTTGTAGGTTGGCTTGTTTCCCAACAGAAGTTATAATTCTATATCTAGAGAGCAACAATCTGCAGTAGACTGTCATTGCAAATGTGGATTGGTCACTCTCTCTTCAACAGTGATTTTCCATTTAGGCACCCTTTCCAGCACCAGCTGGCTGTGCTGGGATGCGTAGGTAAATGGCAGGTCTCTTGATCATGAAAAGCAACTGATTTCCAGTGCGCCACCATTTCCCTAGCTCCGATATACAGTCGCTGAAAGCGTTTCAGATAGGAGATCATCATCCTCCATATATTGCCTGGTTATGGGAGTCTGCTGATGTCTCAATATCTTGTTTAGTGTGACAAGCTATAATGAATTCTGCTCATCAGCTGCTGGTCCCTCAGCCATAACTTTACTTTTCCCTTTATCCTCCCTGCTATGCTAGGACTGGTTTGTTGGCTGATTTCCAGTGTTATAGGGTCATTGTTCTTCTGGCTGCTGCTGCTGCTGATTGCCTGACTTCTGTCCTTCATTCTGGTCTGGCAGGTCTGACTGTGATGACTGATTTTCATCAGTTGGCCCTGTGCCACCAGTACCAGGTCCTGAAGGTGGAGATGGAGGAGAGGAATCATCATCATCATCATTAGTATGCCCTTTGTCTTGGTCATCCTCCTCCTTATCAGCTTCTTCTTCCTTATCTTCTTTTGCTTCTTCAAGGGAATTCTGTTGTTCAATATAATCCAGAATGGCTTGATTTTCCAGAGCATTATTATATTCAGCAACTTTGTCCTGCAAGTCACTCTGCATGGTCTTCATAAGAGACTTCAAGTTCTCCAGATCAAAGACAGCATTGCCTGCTGGATTTAGAATTTTAGCCAAGTTATTATAAATATATCTGTCAGTGAGGGTAGTCTTTAGAGCTTTATGACAAAGCAGCAAGGAGTTGAAGTCAACTCTCTTCATCTTCAACATCGTTTCAGCCCGATCTGCAGCTCTCTATGCTTCTTCCTTTTCTTCCTTCATAATCTGCATAGCAGACTCCACCCTAGCTAACTTGCTTTCCAGTAGCTTAATAGACCTCTCTGAATGAGCTTCAAGTACCTTGTGGCGTAGATTCTGGTTGTCTTGTGCTTTCGGCAGCTTCTCAATCTGGTCTTCAGCTCCCTTCAATTCAGCTTTAACCTTATTCAGTTCATCTTCTGACCCTGCAGTGTCCAACATCTATTCCATACAGTTGACAATAGTGTTCCATGAGGACTGGATGAGGACTCAACATCCATCATTGACTGTTGCTGGGTCAGAATCAATGGGCTCATACACTGTAACATGAGCCATATAGGGTAAGGCAGCATAATCAGATTTTTGTAGGAAGAGACGCCCTTTAAGTGGATGGGTCTGCAGCTGCTGCAACCTGTCCCTCTTCATCAAGTGCAGAGCTTCTTCATTGTTTGGGATGGAGATGCCACCCAATAGGGTTGGAGATGCTAGACCTTTGCCCTTATCCAGTTGACCTTTGCCATTATCCAACTGTTTTGTTGCCTTTTTAGAGGTAGTTTCTTTTGCCTGGTCTTTGCCAGTACCAGTAGTAGTGACTATAATCTGTCCTACTGACTGGTTGACTACAGTGGTCTAATCAGGTTGTTTGTCAGCCTGGCTAACTTGACTCTCTATCTGCTCAGAAAAGCACTACTCTTTGTCAGTGTCGTCCTTGGTTTCTTCGAGCTGCCAGATTCATCTTGGGTAGCCTTCCTTTTTAGACCAGTCGGAGTCGTCTAACTGTCCATGGCTTCTTCATCCGAAGACAATTCAATATTTTTTGACACTGGAAATGGCTTCTCACTCCAAGCCATTCTTACCTGGTCATGAGCATATGGACCGGTTGCCCAATATAAAAATTGCCAAACATACCAAGCTTTAAATACACTCTGGGATTTCAACTTGGTAGTTTGTTGACGCACATTGTGTGACAAGATCTGACAAAGGTTGATAGAAACCTTTGGATCCAATGTCTTTGCTAGCAGCATAGAGAAAACCTTTTCTGACACATATGTTGGATTATTCTTAAGACTGACAGCTTCAGCTACAAAACTATAAGCAGTGGAAGCTTCCAATCCGGCCACTGGAATCCCTTGATCACTGGCTTTTCTTTTCTGCTTGGCAGCATCATCCTCCTTCAAGACTATGCTGATCTGCTATGGAGGTACCACAGATGGCTTGGGCTCATTTGGCATACAGAATGCAAAAGCTATGTCGTTTGGTGTGGCAGACACCTTTTTGCCATATACCATAGCACTGCCATCTTCAGCATTGAAAGAGTTGAGAACTTGCTTGATGATAGCTGCATCAAAAGCAATTCTTGTGGCTTGCAGAACAACCCATAAATCCCACAATTACAGCAAAGCCATAGCTCGGTCAGTGAGCACGTTACACTGAATCTTGTTGTAAGGAATGAGGGGAAGGCTTGCCTTTGCAACAGTGACAATAGCTTGGGTTTCATTGAGAGATTCCTGCATCTTGTCTGAACGTTTCCTCCTACCCATACACTGTGAAGATGACGAAACAGGTGAGGAAGAGGAAGACTTACTTGATGCGTCAAAGCCGTACCCAGGTGTTGCTAGCAAAGTGAGACGACAGTCCACTGTCTCCTCAAAATACGAAGTCTACGGCTGTAGAGAAGATACCTTAGAGCTTGGCGATGGCAAATGGACAACAGGACGGAATCGTCACGCAGGAGATTTGTGAGGAAAAATGCCGACTCTCCTTACTGTTATACGCGTTCGCGCCATAAAAGCTCCACCAGTTTCCGTTCCTAGACTATTGTGCGTCGTGGCAAACATGCATTGGACAAGACTTCTACCCATCCTTGTAATGATTACTACTCGAGTGCCATTTGACCGTTGGGCGCTTAAAAATTGAAAACTGTGTTCCCGCTGATACTGGACTGTGGGTCCCAGTCTGGCTTGATCACACTGGTACCGGTCCTGGTACTGGTCTGGCTTGGTCCTACTGGCACTGGTTCTGAAACTGGAACTGGCTGCACATGAAAAAGCCCAAAAATATCTAATTTTGGTATCTCTTGATCTTTAGTTCCGAGTTCCCTAGTACCCTGTTCCTGGCCAGGCTCTCTAGCTTCGGAATAGAAGAGCTTGATCTTCGCGCCATTATACACTCCTGGCAGCAGTAATCCAGATAAATCTTTCAACCTTATTGTGCCATTGGAGAAAACCTAGTCTACCTCAAATGGTCCTGCCAAGGCAATCTTCAGGTTTGGCTTCTTAGGACCCAATCTAGACTGATAGAGGAGCACCAGATCTCCTTTCTAAAATTCTCGGACCTTAATTCTACAATCATGCCAGTGCTTCCTTCCTTGCTGAACAATCTCTTGTTCCAGCATAGCCCGCTGTCTGAGTTCATCTAATTGTATAAGCTCATCCAGGCACTTTTTCAGATTGTGGTTGAAGTCTAACCCATATTTCACAGCCATTCTCAGACTTGGGATAACAAACTCCATAGGAACCACAGCTTCAGTGCCATACACCATTCTGAATGGTGTCAACCCGGTAGTAACCTTGTAAGCTGTCCTATACACCCATAAAGCAGTCTGGAGCTTCAAATCCCACTGGTCTGGCTTCTTCTGCACAAGCTTAGTGAGAATAGTCTTCATTGTCTTCATTGTCTTGTTACTACTTTCAGCCTGTCCATTGCATCAGGGATAATAAGGGGTAGATTTCCGATGCTTGACTGAAAGCATATCTAGTAGAATCTCCATGGTGTCATTAATAAAATGTGTCCCTTGGTCCGACACAATCTCTACCGGACATCCATAGCGACAGACAATATTCTCAAATAGAAACCTTGCAGTTGACTTGGTTTCGTTGCGAGGAAGAGCCTTAGCTTCAATCCACTTAGTGACATAGCAAGTAGCCATTACTATGTACTTGTTCTTTCTGGGGGTAACCTTCTTAAAAGGTCCCATAAAATCTAAGCCCCATTTCATGAAAACACCCAGTGGTTGTACTGGCGTTAAAGGAGTCATATATGTAGCTGTAGGTCTACCCATTCTTCGGCATATGTCACAAGTTTTGCAAAAACTTCTAACATCAGCTATTACTGTTTGCTACCATAACCTAGCTTGTAGAATCTTCTTGTAAGTAGCTTCATTGGAAAAATGTCCATCAGATTCACCATTATGTGCCTCTGAGATGACTTGCATTCTCCGTTTCATAGGCACACAACACCGAAGAATACCATCAACACCTAATCGATCGAGTGAACCCCCGATGATAGTAAACTTCAAGCTCTTGATGACCAAAGCCTTCTTCTGGTCTTGCTTCCAGTCATCTGGGAAAGCACCCTGAGAAAGAAACTAATAAACATCATACCATTCAGGGTCAAGTGATTCTCTTGCTTCCAACTGAAATAAGTCAGCATCCACTGGTTCGTCCCTCAAGGATGCTTCTTAATAACACTCTGTACTTCTTAATAGAAAATCACCTCCACAGTGATTCTTGCCAGGCTTATGAAAAATTTGAAATTCAAACTCCATGAGTAACATCATCCACCATATTAGCCTGCCTTGAATAATGACTTTATTAATCAAGAACAATAGAGCCTGATGATCCACATAGAAATGAAATAGTTTGCCTAGCAGGTAATGCCTGAACTTTGTAGCACTAAAAACCATTCCTAGGGATTCTCGTTCAGTGGTCGTATAACCTTGTTCAGCCTGACTGAATCTGCGAGACTCGAAAAATAAACAGGATAATCAGTCCTTCCATCTAGCTGAGCCAATATCGCCCCCATTGCCAATCCCAAAGCGTCCACATGTACATGGAAAATAACATCCCAGCTTGGTTGCCTGAGGACTGGTTTACTGATAATGCCCTTTTTCAGGTTTTCAAAGCTTTCCTCACACTCAGCAGTCCAATTGAACTTACTGGTCTTCTTTGTGAGCTCATATAATGGTACTTCTTAAGAAGCAAACTTATGCACAAACCTTCTGTAGAAGTTAATATTACCCAGGAAAGAGCTTAACTCAGATGCATTTCTGGGTGCTTTTGCTTGCTGAACACACTGGATTTTATTGTTGGCCATTTCTATTCCATTACGAGATACTACATGTCCCAGTAGCTGTCCCTTCCAGACTAGGAAAACGGATTTAAATGGATTCAGACAAATCCGCTTCTCCTGACAGCGTTTGAAAACCATTTCTAGGAATAGTAGCTGATGTTCCTCATCTGGATATACAATAAAATCATCCATGAATATGGCAAGGAACTAATGAAGGAACTCATTGAACATTTCCATCATACACCGCTGAAAAGTAGTTGGTGCATTGCACAGGCCAAGCCCGGGGCAGTCACTTATCAAAAGACCCCTATATCCCATGCGTTCAAGAGGTAATTAATAATACCCCAATATACATACTATACTTACACTATGAGCCTATTTAAAAAACCCCCACCCCCCTCTGTATGTATACACTTTTATACATTTTGGTCTTTTAATCATCCTCTCCAGTTAACTCACGTGATATCATACACATTCTAAAAAGTGACCGCCCCGGGAGGCCAAGAGGCATTACCAGATACATGAAAGCTCCCCACTCGGTGATGAAAGTGGTCTTTGCTCTATCCTCAGGAGCGATCTTTAACTGGTTGTAGCCACTGTAACCGTCCATACAACTATACATTTCGTATCCTGCAATCTCATCAAGCAACATGTCAGTAAAAGGCAGTGGAAATGGATCTTTGATAGTTTGGGCGTTGAGTTTCCTATAGTCAACACAGACTCTCAATTTCCCATTCTTCGGGAACTCCTACTATAGGAAACAGCCAATCGCTACTGGCCACTTCTGTGATGAACCCAGCCTTGAGAAGATTGTCAATCTCCTCCTTGACTTTCTTAGCATAGTTGGGGTTCATTCGATATCTTTGCAGTCTTATTGGACATGCATCTGGCTTCAACGGTATCCTGTGTTGGCATACTTCGGGATCCACCCCTTTCAGGTCCGTGTGTTCCCAGGCAAATACGTCTTTGTAGTTTTGGAACATCCTACGTGCCTTTTCCTTCATTATAGGTGTTATAGAAATGATATTTTATGATTTATTACAGCTGACAGGTGGAAAAGACTAGACCCAGCTTGGCCTATGCAAATGTATTCATATATCATGTACATTTTATTATTCAAGTGCTCTTTATGAGCTTTGGCCAATTATGTCCGGCCGGCCAGTTTGTACTCACTTTGAGCATTCAAGAAATCTATAAATTAAATACGTGCAAGAGGGAAATGCTCGCTCTTGCACGGGGGAAGATTGCACCCAGTGCTTGTGTATTTCTTCTCTCTCCTCCCCTCTTCTCTCTCGCCGTGCCAACGTAGCACTCCGCTCTAGGAGGTGCGTCTGCGCATGTTCTCTTCCTCTCTCTCGCTTGCTGTCTCTCTCTGTTCGCGTACATTGTTGATTATGTGCTAGTGGATGCGTCAGGTATGCAGATTCGTGTATTTCATTGTATATAGCATAGTATTTGTATATTTTGCAGGGGCACCACGACCTCCGGCTGTAGCAGTGGTATCAGAGCCGTGGTGGATACGCTCTTGAACTCACAATAATCATAGTTGTGGAGATGATCGATATTAGAGATGAGTCATGCTTACCTTAAACTTAGTTATTGATTGTTTGAAGTTATATGTAGGTGATTATCTTCAAATTCTTAAGATTGTAAATGTACTTGGATTGTTCAGTAAGTATAATTTCTCATCATTCAATATAAATCTTCTTCATGATTGTAAATTACCACATGATTAGTATCATTAAGGATCTAATTATGATAAAGTGGGAAATAATAATCAATAATAGCGACTCTTGCGATTGCTCTTATATATTAAGAAGAAAAAGATTTGCATGGTTGTAATTGCACTGATTAGCGAGATGTACAACACCTAAAAGCATAAGCAGAAGAAGAAGATGAGAATCAGTACGTCTTACAAAGCTATCCCAGGAGACCTCAAACACTCCCTGCGTGCGTCGTTGTCTGGTCGACCCCACTCCATGGGAGCCACTTCCAATAATTTTTATTTCTTTAATATATCTCTATTTCCCATCGTCTGCATAGGGACGACACTCCCTTTTTCCCCTGTAAGGATGCGCCATGTCTCCACTAGCTTAACGACGCAGATCGACTGCCTCCACTTTTGTGTGTTGCAAACACCATAGCCGTAAACTAATCCTGCTTTTCTACCTACTGCTAGAACTCTCCCATGCAGCCTTTGCATGATGTCATCTAATCACCCATACACCACCCTCTCTCAACCCGCTTGCCATGCATGGCATACTCTCTCTCTCTCTCTCTCTCTCTCTCTCTCTCTCTCTCTCTCTCTCTCTCTCTCTCTCTCTCTCTCTCTCTCTCTCTCTCTCTCTCTCTCTCTCTCTCTCTCTCTCTCTCTCTCTCTCTCTCTCTCAGTTTCCAGCCGCCACCGATGCCATGCAGCGGCTCAACCCCCCATGTCACTCTTATCTTTCTCTGGTTCGCTGCCTACCACACCTACAACTTTAGGTGGGCTGCATGCAGCCTTTGCCGCTGTGTCAAACAAGCAATTATCTCTACCGTCGCCATCAACTCAGGCTACCCCCAAGTTTGAGTGGTTGAGCATGGGCGATGCCATGCAGCCGTCTAATTATCACTTCCTCCTCTCCCGGCCCACTCACACACACACACACACTACTTGCGCCCTGTACTACACATCCACCACATGTAGTGATTCTCTTCCTCTCCCTACCTTTATACTGATGCCTGTGATGGCTACCAACCAACCTCACTCACTCTCAGTTCCGACGGCGCACCTCCCCTCTTAAGCTAGAGTTCTATATCTCTCTTTGTCCTTAACTGGCACCACATCAGCAGCTTTACACACAGACCCAACCTACCCCATTAAGCATGGCAATTATGGGTCCAAGCATCTCCAACACACACACAGAGGAGTGGCGGACTGGATCGAAACAGGCAGCAGCGTTGGGGCTCATCCATGAGAAGAAACAGGCATGGAGTACGCGGACAAAGGTCAGCAGTGCTAAGGTTGTAGCTCATGGCGGAAGCTTTTGAAGTGGCAGCTTGGCTCAACTCACTACCATATGCGCGGGAGTTTCAACCCACAGAAGTCGAGTTCGCGTTCGCGGACCCCATAGCCCACATTTCAAAAAAAAAAAAAACTTGAAGCAGAATTTCGAAGTTTGAACCTATAACACCATCTGCAACATTATCCCCCCTTTTTCCTCATAGTCGAAGAAAATGATAATGGCTGACCTCATGGATCTCTCTCTTCTTCTTAACGCTCAGGGCTCCTCGGCATGTGAGCCTGAGGTGCGACGTAGTATGGGCGGCTGCATGCCTCTGCACAGGTAGGTCATCACAGGATGAGTGGTCGGCCTTTTGTAATATCCCCTCTTCATGCTTCATTGACAGAGACGAGGAGCTTAAGGCCCAGTTCAACACACGATGCCAATAGCTGGGTTGACCTGGCTATGGATCATAGAGGAGGCCTGGAGTAGAGCGGATAAAAATTTTAGTAGGCGGCATGTTTCTAGGCGAGAAATTAGATCTCTAGAAGTCTTTCTTCGTGCCTACAGACGTCAGAGAGAGGAATGGATGTTCAACGGGGTTTGAATTCCTTGAAATCATCGTTCCTTACTTTACTTCAATTTATTTTGTATCCAAACATTGTATTAGCTTCATAAAGATTATATCGATTGGGTCCCATAGTCCTTTGCACCACGAGGAATATCACATTTCATTTATCTCTCTCCCTTCCCACTCCTACTCCCAGTACGGCTACCTACAGATGCAGACATCAGCGAAGCTCTTCAACAACTTATGGAATAATTTCTCCAACAAAACTTGCGGCCTAGAATCCTCCGGCATCAACACGATATTGATGATGAGTATAGGCTTTACGGTTTAGTTACACACTTTACTTCATTCTATTTTGTACCCAGACACTGTATTCGATCCATAAGAATTGTATGTGTTTGGTCCCATACACATTTTACAGACGGTTAATATAACATTTCATTCATTTCACTATCTCTCTTCCCCCCTCCCAGTACGCCCACTTACAGAGGCGGGTATTGACGATGCTGACGACACCATTTCTTTATTTTTCATTTCCTTTACTTCATTTTCATATGTACCAGGCATTGGATTAGATCGTTAAATTTACATGGATTGTATCAATTTGGCCTATCTTTAATTTTGGCCTTTTGAAGACGTTTAATACAACATTTCCTTTCATTTCTTTATCTCTCGTCGCCTCCCACTATGATTCCTTATCACGACGAACATTGAGGAAGATGCTTTTAGGGTTTTAATTTTAGTCTTTCATTTTACCTCATCTTTAATACACAGATCTTAGATTCACACTAATTGCATCAATTTTGACTCACAATATAATTTTGTCCTTTGAAGGCGTTGAATGTAACATTCTATTTCATTTCATTTCTGCCTCTTTTCCCCTGGTCTAACGCATCTGACACCTCCACATCAGAGCTCTCCCCCCTTAGAATTACATTGACAATATGTCCCATCAACGATTACAATGTGACTAGATATTGACAAATGGTACAAATTTGCGATGGGTAGCAACACTAATTAAAAAAAAAAGTATTTGGAACACAACTATGAAATATGTTGGAGACGACCACAATCA
The DNA here is from genome assembly GCF_014529385.1 of Adiantum capillus-veneris. Lineage (NCBI taxonomy): Eukaryota > Viridiplantae > Streptophyta > Polypodiopsida > Polypodiales > Pteridaceae > Adiantum > Adiantum capillus-veneris. Next base: position 13,050,880 of record NC_140959.1, on the reverse strand, counting down.
AGTTTCATAATTAATTAGGGAATTAATTAGGGCATTAAAATTTGTTAGACTTCTCCAACTGTGTAGATTTTCTGGGTTTTCTCCTTTTCGAATAGCTCATTGTTACATTTTACTAGTTGTTGTACATTAGCGTTGCTCCACACTATTATGTTTAGTTCGTTTACCACAATAAACGTATTTGTCTTGCTTGACCGTAATCAAATGATTTTATCATGATCTTCATTTGTTTTTTTCACATTTCTCTAACTCATCTAAGGATTCACAAAAACCTATCCAGACCATAATGCGATAACATCAGATAAGTGATCCCTTTACTTTGCAAACTCTTTTTTTTTCAGCTACAGTAATCAAATCCTAACCATATTTTATCCGATTTTATGATACTCCCCCCTACCCTGTTATCAAACCTTATTATTTCCTGCTTGACTATAGTAAGTCTGTCATACAAGATTGTGCCAAACTCCTAGTTGTGTTTACTAATACCATTCACAAAAACAACACAACTTTCTCGACATGCATACTCAGGTAGCCACTCTGGATCCTGCTGGTATGTACCTCGAATACGTCACTCCTTTTTTCTCTGCATTGTATTTGTCTCTGCATTATATTTAAGTTGCATACTCAAACACTGCGAAGATTATGCCCTCTGATTAAATTCAAAGGAATTTTGTTGAGATGCTTTATCAGTAAGCTATGCAGCTACTCATATGAGCTCCAGTACTCTGGGATAGTGCACAACGATTTGTAAGTGCATTGATATACTACACTGTGATGTCAACAACATAGTGAATATTTTTTTTATTTTATTTTATTCCTTTATGTATTGCCTAGTCCATTGGTCACACACACACAGATTCGCCGATCTAGGCAGTGTGTAGATACTCATCTTGGTGCAGATTCGCCGATTTAGGCAGCACATTGAAAATTACAGATTCAAGATTTTTTTTAAACAATACCAAATGCAGATTCGCCGATTCAGGCAACATTAGTGCAGATTCGCCGATTTAGGCAGCACACTTTATTGGTGTAGTCTTGCCGGATGAGGCAACACCAATCACAAAATCATGCTGCAGTGGCTGGCCGCCACTGCAACTGGTATGATTTTGTTACCCGGGTACATAATGAAAGTGATTTGGATTTTGACTTATACTATGGAATTGGAATTTGATTGGGATTTGGTATCTGGTGATTATTATGGCAGTGTTTATGTGATGAGATTTGACATTATGAGATTGATGATGAGTGTGACCAATGATATCCTGATTCATCGGGGTATGACATATACTGCTTATTCTAGTGGTATGGGACACTAGAATAGGTAGTATGTGGATGACGGCAGGCATAAGCTAATGTTGTTTAGTCTCATAAATTTTTCTTTTATTATGTGATGTTTTTGACACAACATACTAATCATTGTTTTTGACAAGTATTGTTTGCAGATTTTATATTCGCAACTGAGGACAGTTGCTTTCCAATGGAGAGGTATGTTATAGAAATGATATTTTATGATTTATTACACATGACAGGTGGAAAAGACTAGACCCAGCTTGGCCTATGCAAATGTATTCGTATATCATGTACATTTTATTATTCAAGTGCTCTTTATGAGCTTTGGCCAATTATGTCTGGCCGGCCAGTTTGTACTCACTTTGAGCATTCAAGAAATCTATAAATTAAATACGTGCAAGAGGGAAATGCTCACTCTTGCACGGGGGGAGATTGCACCCAGTGCTTGTGTATTTCTTCTCTCTCCTCCCCTCTTCTCTCTCGCCGTGCCAGCGTAGCACTCCGCTCTAGGAGGTGCGTCTGCGCATGTTCTCTTCCTCTCTCTCGCTTGCTGTCTCTCTCTGTTCGTGTACATCGTTGATTATGTGCTAGTGGATGCGTCAGGTATGCAGATTCGTGTATTTCATTGTATATAGCATAGTATTTTTATATTTTGCAGGGGCGTCATGACCTCCGGCTTTAGCAATAGGATTGAGATGCTTATTAACCTTGATCATCCTAGGACTATCCTCAGAGCCTAGGTTCCATTCTTCAACTTCTTGGTCATTTGGAAGCAACCGATTAGGTCCACCTCCTTTTCTCTTGGTCGATTCCTCAGCATAATCCCAAGATGACCCGTTAAGTTCTGAATCAGCATTCTGATTCACTGTGTGCTCTCCAGAATACACTCGCTCCTCTACCATGCCAGTTTCAGGTGATTCCTCTAGCCTCCCAGTTAACTGAATTGATCTTTCTATTGTATTGATTTCAGTAAATTGATCTAGGAATTGCTTTTTCTGCTTGTCTGCTTGCTCTTTGTTCAGTAAAACCGCATTCAAGTCAATTTCTGCTAGAGGAAATATGTTCAGAGCTGCTAACATTTGTTCAATCTTCTTTGCCTTGTACTTTTGGAATAATTCCTTAGGCCTCAGCTCTTTTCTCCAGCTCCTAGTATTGTTCGTCTTGATTTGAATTCTGCCGCGCTGGCCCCTTATATGGTTAAGGTTTGATTTGCATAGTCGTGAACAATATGTGATGTTCTCAACCATGGGCGCCCTAGCACCATCCCATATGCCCCTTGCACATCAAGAACTAGGAAGCTGGCTTTAAATTTTTCTTTACCTACTCTTATCTGCATATTTTCAATCATGCCAGTACCTTGTACTACTCTGTGATCTGCCATTCTCACTTTCAATGGTGTTGGCTTTAGATTTGTGATGCCCATCCTGTGCTGGAGATGCACTCCCATTATATTGACTCCTGCTCCTCCATCCAAGATAACACTTGAAAGTGGTTCCCATTGCTTCCGAACCTTGTAATCTACCTGAATGAGCGGTACTTCATCATCTCGGACAGCCGTCAGATCAATTGTTATGGCCTCCGCTTCAGCTTTCCTGCACTCTCTGATGAAGTTTGCCACTTCAGGCAAGGTTCTTCTGATATCTTCCAACTCCACAGTAAGCTTCTGAATTCTATCACAGATCTTAACATGGATTTCTTCCTTTTCTTGATCAGACTGGTTGTCGGAGCTTGAAGAACTAGTCGTATCTTCACAATGCCATTCCTCCCTTGCATTGCTTCCAATTCTTCTATCAACTCCCATTTCTCCATTCATTCCTTGTACCGCAGCCAGCATGGTCTCAGGTATGCCAGGCTTTGATTGATCTTTCTCAGTAGATTGGGCTGGTATCTTCTGAATGACTCGGGCTTCAGAACTTTTTGGCTGCTCTAGCAGCTTCTTGGCTAAATCCTCCGTGATTTTCACCGCTAGTTCTCTCTACTCCTACCATTCATCTACCACTGTTATGGCGGTTACGCCGCTAGCGGAAGCTAAATAGCGAGAACTCAACCAACAACAGAATTTGTCAGACGAGGACGGAGCTTGACCCGCAGGCGCATGGAAACAACTAGGTGGGTGTCAAATCACCTACTCGACCTTCTAATGACAATCACTACTAAGGAAATCAAATCTAAGTTCTAAAACACGCAAGTGACTGAAATCCGTACTACGAACGAATGCTATACGAAACAGGATCTAGAATCATCGAATCGATCTCAAACTCAAGGGGAAGTCTATACACTAGGTAAGAACAACACCCTAAAGACTTGAACTGCAAAATCAACCTATAACCACTCCATGCGGCAAACGCGTATGAAGACAGGCCGAAAAATACAGGTGACCGAAACTTGACCCCGATGGTACTAATGTGTAGCTCTACTCGTTGTGGTTCTATAGATATGCTGCACGCTCTATTCCGACACACGAGTTGGAAGAAAACTCACACCGAAGCTCGTAGGAACTTACCACACATAGAAGCCGATAGCGCGCACTCTTGGTATCAGTGCGTAGCTCTCGCCGTTGCTAACACAATGGCGGTGTCGCTTCTCCAATGGCGGCTCCGTAGCTCGCGTAGCAAGGAGATAAGACTCTCTCTCTCTCTCTCTCTCTCAGACACAGTCACGGCGCTCAAACCTCACTTTGATTAATAATTGAATCTCCCTTAGGTTACAAAACTTTGGCTTATATACCTCAGCCTTGGAGGTGAGAACATCTCTAATTATTTACATAAGCAGGTGAAATTACGTCGGGATTACAGACTGGAAACTCAATTGAGTCCCGTTACTTAGTGAATGGCTCAAATCAAAATTAATGTCGGAAAGACATTTATTACAATCAATGGTTACAAAATGATGGGTGTGAGCAAAAATGCGGGTGTGATCCTCTGCTGGCTCAACACTCCCCCCCTCCGCGTTCATGTCGTCCCTGACATGACTTTGAGGCTTGATCAATAGAGTCCTGTCGTCTTGAGCATCTGCAAATGTGATTCGTAGCGTAGGTTGCCGATGGTCAAGGTTGGGCCGAATATTTTGCTTTCGTGAGTGAAAAAGCCGGTGTAGAAAGCTTCTTCGAATGTTTGCATGTGGAAGCTAGGCAAAAACATAATTCTTTGGTATAAGAGATGTAACACCTTCGGTGATGGCTGCAATGAAAGATCATACATCATATCCGTCACTGTGTCGGCCGTCGATAGTAGACTCGAGGTCGTGGCTTTATCTGGCGCGAACACTTCAATGCATGCTAAGAGACTCCTGCAGATTTTCTTTAGCATCTGACACGAAAGGTCAGGAGAGCCAGTAAAGAGTTTGATGGTGCCCGTTAGGGTTTTCACCATGTAGGCTTTACCTATTCTCTCTCCTTCCTTTGGTCCTAGCATCCTTGGGTAATTAAGCCAATTTGGCTTCTTTTCTGCAATCCTGCCATGCTCTTTCCAGTTTCTGACTCTTGGCACCGGGCAGAAGGTTGCATCCTCCCGAATCTCCTTTGGAGCCTCTACCAAGTAGATGAGGTAGGCTGGGTATTTGTTCAGCCAACCTTTCCTCCATCTAGGTTGAGAATCTACAATCTTCTTTGATTGTTCATCCTTTGTGATGTCGCCTTCGTAAAGAGCGACATACTGCTCCTCCTCTATTCTCTTTTTCGTCTTTATCACTTCAAATTTCATCAGAGGGAAAGGCAGGCTGGGTTGCATCCACTCTTCATGGAGCACTTTTGTGTCTAAACCTTGAAGTCTAATGGAGATGAGGAGTCTCCTTTCCCATTCCATTTCCGCCTTGGCACTTTCCTCTGTTGACTTTTCTATTTGGTCCTGGAGCCTTTGTTCTTCTTCTTCAGAGATTCCTGAAGTCGAGGCCACTTCTTGAACTGGGGCTGGATCTTCAATTGTGGTTGCCTCTCCAGTTTCAGGTAGCTCTATGGCTGCTCCCCATGCTTCTTCTTGTGGTGGCTCTGTTTCTCTTCTTTGTTGCTCTTGGAGGTCTTGGAGCTGTTTGCGGAGGGCCTCATTTTCTGTCCTTAGTGTTTGGTTTTCTGATGTGAGCCTCTCCTCTGCAGCCAATGATCCCTCCGCCATGTGCAATCTTTGCACTTGCTCTAACCTTAGCTCTCTTTGCAAACTTCTGACCTGATCTTCCAGAGCTGGTACGAGGGCTCCCTCCTGTTCTGTTCCTGCTCTGCTAGCTCTAGGGGTGGTCCTGAGTCTCGTGATTGTCCTTTCTTGAAGTTCGACTCTTTCCCTTAGCTCAATGAGCTCATCCTTGGCTGCCTCCAGCTCATCTTCTATTCTCTCCTTTGCTTCTTGTGAACTTGTTACCTCTCTTGAAGCTTCGGCTAGTTGGAGTACCAAGCCGTCTCTCTCGTTTTCTGCGTCGTAGAGTGATGCTTTATGACTTTCAGATTCAGTCATAGCATTCTCTAACTTCTTCTGCAACTCTGATTCCTTTTGTTTTGCTGTCTCAAGTGCTACTTCCTTTGCTCTGGATCTTTCTTTAATCTTGCTGAGCAGTTCATGCACCATGTGCATGTCTTTTTCATCTTCATCTGTCAACTTGACAGCTCTTTCTGCCACCACCTCCAATGGCTTCGGCTCGTCCATTTTCTCTTTACTCTCCATTGTACCCTTTGTCTTTTCCTTCGTCCCTTTCCGATCATCTTGTTTTCGTAGGGATATCCCATAAACTGCCTCCAGGGCCTCCTCTTCACTGTATCCGATCGCTACCAGATCCTCATAATCATCTTTCTTTTGCTGAACTGGATCTATCTCCTTTTCCTTGGTCCCGGCCTCCGTCTTTTCCATAACTTCTGTTTCTATTTCTATTGTGGTTTCCTCCACAATAATTTCCATCTTCTTCGGGCTTGGTACAACAGTAAAAGAGGGCTGATTTTCCTCAGTCATCTTGGCTTTCCCTTTGTTTGCTTGCTCGTCTTTCTCTTGAGGTTCAGTAGACTCATCCACTTTCTTCTTCCCCTTGTCGTCCTTTTGCAGCTCAGCTTTTAAAAGCTGTACTTCCTCTTCAGTATAAGGCTCGACAGGTTGCTGCTCCAGTATGGCCTCCGACTCCTCATAAGCTCTAATATATTGATCATATTGATCAACATGTGGCCTGGCTGAGCTGGTTCTGACTTTACTGGGGTCCGGCACCCACATTTCTTCAAAGTCCCCCTTTAGAGCTCTTTCCGCTCTAAACTGCTCTACCAGCCTTTCCATTCTTGCGGCTTTTTGACTTTTGGTTTGCTTGGGATCGGCCTTTTTCTTCGCTTTCTTCTTGAGCGGCTCGTCCACAGCCTCTTCAGGTTCTGAAACTATTTCTAGTTTTCGGCGTGCTCTTGTGGACGCCCTCTTGGATACTTCTTGCTGTTCTTCCTCCTCATCGGCTTCTCTAAGCCACTCATTCTGGGAGGGAACCTGTGGCCCTTGATCTCTGGCTCCAATAGCTTCATAAGCTATTCTTGTTAGGATTTCTCCTCCTCCTATGTACTTTGGCTTCTGGTTGTGCATGGCGATTACTTGCTCGTGGATGTATTGAGCATAATTCACCTCTTTTGGCACGTTGCTCTTCAGTGCCCATGTGATGGTTGTCGCAATGGCATGGGGTGGTGTAGTATACTTCTGCGGTCTTTTACTGCACACATGGAAAAACTGGTTGTATAATCGGCAAAGGGTTGCCGCTCGTTGATCTGCCATATCTCCGTAGGTTGTATTTTGTTTCTTTGATCCATAGACCTCTATGGCCTCCCTTCTTTCTCTGACAGAACTCCCTTTGTTGTGCAGCTTCAATGCATCTGCAATGAGCTGTGGAGTGATCTGTACTTCAACTGTTTCTCCATCCATGGCTGTCAACGTGGCTTTCCCATCCTTCTGAATGGATGTTGCCAACTCATACACTCTTCTTGTGTCTACACCTGATGGTCTCGAGGTGAAGAACCTGTGTAAGTCAGCCTTTTCCAGGTATCTGCTGATGTTCTCTGATCTGCTATAATCCACTAATTCTCGTGGGATCATAGGTACATCGACCGATTGCCCTTGAGGATCTCTGAAAGTCCCATGGTAGATCTTTATTCCCTCTTTTTCTAGTACTGCTTCCTCCACCCAAGTCTTGGTTGGCTTGAGGGTTTCTGTTGGAATATCAAAAGGTTCTGCTTCTGCAAGAGCATCCTTGATGGTTGGTCTTTTTCTCTTAGTTGCCGATGACTTAGCGGAATCCATGGATCCTGTAACTCCAAGAACAGAAGTTAGCGTCTTTTTAGTACTGAAAGCCGAAATGAAGCTTTTAACTATTCAAATGACTTGAAAATTGAAACATGAGCTATTCAGGGCCTAAGGATGCAATGTTGGTGAAAAAATATGCAAACTGGGCTCAAAAACATGCTTGAGACATCATACGCATATGATGTCTTTTGTGTCAGAATGACTTCATATTGGTTGTGCTTGTAGCTGATAGTGTATACATGAGTATCATATGCTTGGATTTGAGTTTGGATCCCATTTGGTCAAGTTTTGGCCAGTTCAGTCCAATTCAGGCTCTTGGCAAAATTTTGAAAGGGAAATGGATTTTATGATCCAAATTGGATAAAACTTGGTGGATTACTTTCAAATGGCATGTAGAACACTTCTGTTTGGTGGTTGAAGCCCTGAGGTGCCAAAATCACATAGTGAGACATCATACGCGTATGATGTCTTTTAGTGCATTTTTGGACCAATTTTCTCTATAAGCTTGGTTTTGGCTTTAGATAGGCTTATTCAGTGGATTTATCAAGTTTGGATAGAATTTGGACTAAAAATGGCTCTGGAGACATCATACGCGTATGATGTCTTTTTCATCAATTTTTCATGGGATTGGTTCTGTGGACTCTCCATGTGCTAGTGAAGGACTGTTTATACTCAAATCTTGGTTTGGACTTGAATATGTTGGATTTGGGACAAAAATAGGCTTTGTATGAAGGATTTTCTCTTAATTGGGCTAATAGGGTGATCCACTTGACCAAATGGTTCCAAACCTCATATGTAGCATGTATTAGATATATATAATGGATGTATGATGACAAATGAGCATTTTTGGCTTTGTAAGTGCAAATAGACATCATACGCGTATGATGTCTTTTGTGTCAAAATGGTGCTTTTTGGTTCCAGATAGCTTGTAGATGTGTTAATCAACAATCCTACAAAGTTTCAATGAGTTTGGAGTTATTTTGACAAATTTAGGACCAAAAATCAATTTTGTGGCCTTCTTTGCGTCTTTTTGGTTTTCCTTGGGTTTTCTAACTCCAATTCTCATGATACTTGGTTTATAGGATGTGATTAACATGTGGAATGAGGCTATGCACTCAAATGTTGAAATGGATGTGAAAATCATGCTGTGAGACATCATACGCGTATGATGTCTTTTCTTGAAATGTTGGTCTTTTTGTGCAAAGAATGCTTTGTGCTAGTGCCCTAAGCCCTGCTAACTAGTTTTCAACTTAAAAAGTCATCAGTTTAGCTAAAAAGCCCCCTTATAGGCATTTCAGTCTCCGAAGTCGTCTTTTTGCCTTGGAGTTGAATTTCTTCAACTTTTCTTCTTGAGAGTTGCATTTCCAGCTCATTGGATATGTTGCGAAGCCATCCAGTTTGGTTGAACTTGACTTTGGCTCCCCGTTCTCCATCTTTCTCCATTTGGTTGCTCGGAAGCGTCTTTTTCACCATCGGTAAGTGAATCAGCTTTCTTTTGGGTTTTGCTTGCAAACATAAGTCATCCATGTATAGTTGAAACTGCTCGTGAAGTTTCATGTCATTTGGTCGTCAATTTTAGCCGTTATGCCAAAATGACGCTTTGTGTGTCCGCAGCCGAATCGGTTGTTCCGACCTACTTTTGGTGATCCAAACCCGGAGATACTCCATGGTTGCATTTCCCTCGATGTTGTTAAGCTTCCTGAGAAGTTTTGTGTCGTTCCGACAACTTTTTTCTGTTTGCCTCTTGCAGGCTCTGTTGACCTAGGGTTTTTCCAGTCGTTCTTTCTCGAGCTTTGAGTGCTAGAAACTCATCTCCTATACTAGGGTAACCCACCTCTAAGTTCTTGCAAGGTTTGGTTAGGCGGTTGTGCCCCTACCTAGCGTTCTTCCCCATTCCCCGTCTGCTCTTGTTTCTTGGTTTTGGTGAGTTTTCGCGACAAAAGTTAACGATAAGCATCAAAAGCTTATGGCAACGAGTCTACCTCTCATGTCTGGTGTCCTCTGAGCTCTCGTAGCAGTCGTAGAAGGCGGTAGAAGGTCGGATGCTCCTGTGTGCTCTTTGCTCTCTCCAAGAAGGTAATAGTGGAAATGAGCTTGATAGTGAAGTGAAAAATACTTAACTTCGGGCTTCCCGGATCACTTGTTACCAAATTTGACATGTGCTCCTATCTCGTCGTGAAATGCACTTTAGGATTTGAAATTTCTCAATTTGGACTCCATTTGACCTGTTTCTGAGAAATCTGTCCACTTTGCCAAAATTCTGTCATTTCGGGCTTTCCGCAACTTTTTCAGAATTGTACCCCATTTTTACCATGGGTTGCCCTTGTCATTAGGATCATCACCGTCTATTCTTTTCTTTTTTCCGATCTCATTTCACCTGCTTTTTTATTTTTCTTTTATTTTTATTAAGAAAATCGTAAAAAATAAAGGAAAATAGCAAATTGAAGCCAAAAAATTCCAAACATACACGATAAATAGCTGGTAACCCTGTGTATATGAATATACACTTCTTTGTGATTTTTTGGACTTGGATTACCACTTTTTTCCACTTTTTAGCTCCAAAAACACTCTTATTTAGTGATATTTACACATATAGAGACCCAAATTCATCATTTGATCTCTTCTTGTTGCAAAACAAGGTATATAAGGGCATAAATATTATCAATATTCGCAATCAAACATAAAAATTGCAAAATCATGTAAGACACTGCCCTTGTAATATAATTTTTTGTTTTTCTTTGTTTTTCCCGCTTGTAGCTGCTTTGTAGCTCCTGTATACCTCCCCCCCTCCTAGTCTGAGTCCTCCCGGACGACTATGAAGTGTTTGTGGGTGAAGCATTGTAGTTGTTTTGGTCATAAGTTCCCAATGCAATTGTAGAGCGATGATACAACATTCTTTCCAATAAAGCTGCTCTTTGTTTGATTGAAGGATTGGTGGTCGGGTTTTGGGTTGGTTTTGGCAATTTGGTAGTAGAATCAGTAGATGGATTCTTCGTTACCTTGTTGTCTTTTTTCGCAATCCAAATCTGCTTCCGCTTTGCTTGTGCTTGCCACAAACTCTTTGCAACCCAAACCTGCTTTGTTCTGTGTGTTGATTTCCTCGCCTTGAAATACCTAGGAGTTTCCGTTGATTGTATTGAAGGGAGTTCCTGTTTACAAATCTTTGGGATCCAAATTTGCGTGCTGTAGCTTTGTGCCGTCATGACCTTCTTTGGAATCCAGATTTGTTTCACTGTCCTTGATTGTCGGGGATCACTCTGTTGTCTGGTATTGAAGACTCTGTTTTCCACCTTTTTGTTCTCTGGCACAGCCTTTTTTGGTCTCCATACCAACTTTGACTCCGTTTTTTCCAAGGTTGAGCTGTTATATTATTGCTTGTCTTCCTTATCCACTGTTGAGAATTCCTCGTCGAAGAGTAATCCGGTTGTATAGAAACTTTTGGTTGCCATTGCTTCTTCTTTTTCTCTGTTTGTTGTTTGCCCTTGTCCGTGGATTCTTCCTTTGGAGTTGGCTCTGCTCCTTTGGTGAACTTAACTGATTGACTTTCACCTTCGTATTTGATAAGCACTGATTTAGAACTCCAGTCAATCATTGCATTGTATTGCTTCTGCCATGGTTGTCCTAGCAATAATGGATGTTGTGTAGCTTGGTCTTCAACCACGTAAAACATATGAGGATACACATATTGGTTAATCTGTATATGTAAAACTGTGCATCCGACAGTTTTGATTGAATTCTCAGAGTAACTCTTTAACTCTTGCTTGGCAGTTTGTAGTTTAGTGTCATTTGTCAATTGTCTATACAAACTGAGTGAAAGTAGGTTAGCTTGAGCTCCTGAATCCAATAGTGCTCTGGCTTTGATTTGGTTGGTTCCTACTTTGCATTCAATGATGGGTTCTTCTTTGTCATTCCCCATTTCTGTTATACTAACTGCGTTTATTCGTATTGCTCCTTCATTGCGCTGTTTCTGACGCAGTAGTCTTCTTTTCTCCATTCTTTCCTTCGCCTCGGCTTGCGCTTCCTCCTCAATCTTTTTCTTTTTCTGGACACGCAGCTTTTCTTGATGTATTTTGAGAAGCATGTCTTGTGTTAGCGGCAACAGATACTTTTTCACTCTGCATCCACTAATCCAATTGGGCATTTCTTCTCCGTCTAATGTAGCAAGCTTGACGGCTCCACTTGGTGATAGATCTTTAATCACCAGAGGTCCCATCCCTCGCTTTTTAAGCTTTTTAGCATGCTGTTTCAGAGTGTAAACTAGGACATAGTCCCCAACTTTAAACTCTTTAGTCCGCACATGCTTATCAAAAAATTCCTTTTGTCGCCTTTTTTGAGCGTAGATGGAAGCTACTGCTTTTAGGCGAAGCTCATCTAGCTTTTCCAGGTCATCTATTCTATCAGAGAGCTCGTGCCCTGTCCACTCTAGATCCTTAGCCACCCTTAAGGTTGAAATCAAGAATTCTATTGGCAAGATAGCATTTAGCCCAAAAACCATGTTATATGGGGTCGTTCCTATTGATGTTTTATATGCTACCCTATATGCCCATAATGTTGAATGCAACTTCTGGTCCCAGTCAGTTCTCGACTCAGATACAATCTTCGTAAGGACCGTGCATATGGTTTTGTTTGTTGCTTCAGCTTGTCCGTTTGCTTGTGGATGATACGGGGCTGATTTCCTATGGATTACCATGAATTCATCTAGAAGGATCTCTATCACTTCATTTATGAAATGTGTGCCTCGATCACTCACAATTTCTATTGGCAATCCATATCGTACAAAGACGTATTCATACAGAAATTGTGCCGTGGTCCTGGCATCTGCTTTTTGAGTTGCCTTTGCTTCGACCCACTTTGTTAGATAGTCTGTAGCCACAATGATGTATTGTGCATGAGTCTTATATGCAGGAGGTGAAATGGGTCCGACATAATCAATCCCCCATTTTGCAAAAGCTCTTGCCCCCATCATTGGTCTAAGCGGCATATCATCTCTTTTAAGTGGTACTTTGGTCCGCTGACAGTCATCACACCGTTTAACGTATTCCTCAGCGTCCATATGTAATGTTGGCCACCATATTCCTGCGGCTAAGACAAGTTTTGCTGTCTTATCACCTGAGAAATGGCCTCCACCTACTCCTCCATGAGCTTGCTCCAGGATTATCACATACTCAGACTCTGATGCGCAAATCCTAAGCTGGTTGTCTTTACCTCTCTTATAGAGTTGATCTCCTATTAAAGCGTAATCTCTAGCTTCTGTCTCTACAGATTTCTGACGAGCTTTTGACGTTCCTTCTGGGAAAGTTCTATTTGTGAGATATTCAACAATATACTGACTCCATTCTGGAGCGATCATTATCTGATATAATGTTGAATACTCGGCTGGCGGTTTTGATGAACATACAATACATACTGTGACATATTCATGTACGCTTTCTTTCATTCCTGGCCAATAGACTCCCAATTGTAACAAATTCCTATATGTGTTCCTTCTTGAACAATGAAATGCACATTCCTGAACATGTGCTTCGCACAGATATATATTATATTCCTCAGGATTGATGCATAGTCGTAAAACATGATCATTTCCCAATTGATACAACCTTCCTGCAATCAATTGAAGATTCTTGGATTGCTGAATAGCAATATGTTTCAGGTTGTATTCTCTTCTATCAAACTCTCCTCCATAGGTTAATAGGTCAACGACATTTTGAGACCACTTAGGTATCATTTCTATGTTGAACAAGTACGCGTCTGGCATGTCGTCATCTACTCCTATAGGGTCTTCTCCATTCGTCAATCGCGAAAGATGATCAGCTCTAAGATGTGTTTTTCCTTTCTTTACTACTACCGTGAAGTCGAATTCCAGTAAGATAATGAACCATCTCACTATTCTCCCGGTATTGCATGGTTTATTCACTAGGTAGAGCAAGGCTTGGTGATCCGTAAAAAACACAAACTTGTTGGCTAGAAGATAATGCCGAAATTTCTTCACAGCATATATCATTCCTAATCCCTCTCGCTCTGTTGTGGTGTAATTCTTCTCTGCATTGTTGAGCTGTCGACTGGCGTAACAGATAGGAAAATCCATGTTTCCTTCTTCTGGCTGAGCCAGAATGCATCCTATTGCATATGCAGAAGCATCTATGTGCACATGGAATATCTTCTCCCAATCTGGTGATTTCAAGACTGGAGCAGTAATGAGTGCCTCTTTCAATTTCTTGAATGATTCCTCACACTCCTCTGTCCATTCAAAGTTCACTATTAGCCTGTAAAGTGGTTGGCCTATTATAGCGTACATGTAAATGAATCGTCTATAATATCCGCAATGTCCCATAAAGCTCTGTACTTGTTTCGCATTGGTTGGTCTAGGCATATCCACTATAACTTTTATCTTCTCTAAATCCGTGGATATTCCGTTTTGTGAGACAATATGTCCCAGAATTCTGCCCTGTCGGACCATAAACACACATTTCTCAGGATTGAGACAAATGCGATATGTCCTACATTTCTCAAATACTTTTCTTAGGTGTTCTAGATGCTCATCTCTCAGTAGAGAATGTACACATAAGTCATCCATGTATATTTCGAGAAACAGCCTTAAGTATTCTTTGAAAGCATGCGTCATCAGCCTCTGGAAGGTTGCGGGAGCATTGGTTAGACCAAAAGGCATAACCCGATAAGCATAAATTCCCCACTCCGTTGCAAAAGCTGTTTTATGTTGATCTTCCAGTGCTATGGCTAGCTGGTTATATCCTGAAAAACCATCAAGAAAGGAGTATGCTGTTTTCCCTGATACACGCTCTAGAACATGATCAGTTATCGGCAGGGGATAATTGTCCCTGATTGTTGCAGCATTCACTTTCTTTAGGTTGACACACACTCGGAGTTTTCCGTTCTTCTTAGGTACTACCACAATCGGAGATACCCAATCAGTGTGTTCAATATCGTATATGAATTCAGCTTCCATTAGCTTATCTATCTCCTCCTTGATTCGCTTAGCAAAAGTATCATTATATGTGTATGGTCTCTGTCTGCTAGGCTTTGCGTCTTATTTCAGTGGGATTGAGTGTTGGCATATCGATGGGTCAACTCCCTTCAAGTCCTTATAAGACCATGCAAACACATCCCTATACTCTCTGAGAAGACTCAAAAGTCTCTCTTCCTCGCTTGGAGACAAATCTGTGGCTATGTACACCGGTCTAGGCGTCTCACCTGGAGCTGCTAAATCAACTTTTTTTGCATCCTCCGGTCCGTCATAAGATTCGTTCTCCTTCCTCTCTCGAATAGGTGGGGTTAATATCACCTTCCTATCCTCTATTGTGAATTTCCTATAGTGAGAGGGAACATCCATGTTTTCCTTGATTTTGACGTTTTCGTCCTCTCCACTCTCAATTTCTGTCGTCCAAACTTCCTTCAGAGTTTTCTTGAGCTCTCGGTACTTGTTTCTACGTTCTAACTTGGACTCCGTGTATTCTCTGTTGCGCTTGTTCTTTTCTGATTTTTCTGTTTCAGTTTTCGTTCCATTATTTTGAACTTGATTTCTTGAGCCTCTTTTGTCTTTTCGTAAGCTTTTTTGATCACTGCCTCTCATTCTTTCAGAAATCTTATCCTTAACACAATCTTCAGCCTTTACTAGCATTAGGAATTGATTTTTTTCTCTTATTCTAGGCATCGGATTGGTTCTAACCCCTTTTGTTTTTTTCTTTGCTCTATAGTGTTTCTGGCGTTGTTTAGTTTGGTTCGGAAAATCATAAAATCGGACATCCGTTATAGTTTCTTCGTTTCCGCTTGAATTGTCCGTTGACTCGTTGTCTGCTTCATTTCCCCACTCTGGATGATTGGGAATGTCGTGAAACACCTCTTCTTCATCTTCTTTTCCAGTGTATCGTTCTTTTCAGTTTCTTTTTCGAGCACAGTTCTCAACATGAAATACGGAACCACGTCGTACCCGTCCTTGTCGCAAAATTTCGTTGTGGGACCATCCGGAATTGCACAAACATCTAGGGTTGCTAGAATGTGTGTCCATTCTAATGGTTCAAACGTGTCCTCTGGAAAGGGTTCTCCTACATAAGTTTCGTCTTCGATAGCCCTTTCTAAAACACATTCTTCTCGTTTCAGACTTCCACATTTCGAAGCTCCACACATCCATAACTCCTTGGGTTTACCTAACCAAGCTGGAAATTCGGATCCCGCCAAAGTAGCTGAATCAAACTCCTCTACCGGTGTTCGGTTCACATCTTTGTAGCTATGGTCTTTCAGGTTCACACGTGTAGTGGTTTCCATATTTCTCAAGTATATGTGATCGTAGCCCCAATCTTGGACCATTTTCAACTGTCTCATGAATGGTCTTCCCAATATGATATCATAGTTATTCTCCTTGGCAAAATCGACAATAGCAAAAGTATGTTCGTATTCAATGCCGCAAGAAGTCACTACAACTTTCTCTAATAACCCCATAGGTTTCTCCATGTGTCCATCTGCTAATTGGAGTTTCAACCTAGTCTTCCTTATTGCTGGTTTCCCCCATTTTTTCCAGATTTCTTTTGTAGCAATGGCTACCCCAGCTCCGCTGTCTAGTATTGCCATTGTGTTCACTCCTTGGAATTCAACTGGTAAGGTTGTATTCCCCTCTTCACCTTCGCAATACTCTCCGACCTTGTTTAAGGGTACAGGCTTAGCGTTCTTTTGTGGCTTGCTCAGCTCCTCAATGCTCTCTTGCAATCTCGATGTTGGATCTTTTATCCCGAATTTCTCCAAGCATTTTCCTACAGTGGTCCACATATGTGGTCTTAGCCTCAAAAGCTCAGCTAAAGTGATAGTGCATGTCACTGGTGTTGACAAAATCTCTATCAATCCTTGCGAGTCCATGACTTTTTCTGATGAGATTTTTCGTGAGGGAAGTGCTCTAATCTCGGATTTTGCTTCATACTCTCCTAAGTATGAAGGTAAGGTTTTCAGTGAATGAGGTTTGCTCTCCATTGTTCTAACAGAGCCCCCATCTCCCCAGTAAGATTGCAGATCCAAGTCCACTTGAGATCCTGCCTCAAATTCCACTATGGGAGGATTCTGATGTCCTTTTCCCAATTTGTCTGATTAGCTTGGCAACTTAGCTCGTTTGCAAAGTTTGCCTCTCTCACTTGTTTCCAAAATTCATTGTAATCCTCATCTTTTCCGTAAATCCTCTGTATGACTGGATGAAAACTCTCTATCTCCTGATCGGTTGTGTTCAATACTATGCGGTCATCCTTTTGTGTATTTTCAGGCTTTTGTGCACTGGGAGTCTTTTCAGCTACCCGTGAAACGATAGTCTCTTGCTGAATTGGGTTTTCCTTTCCACAATTCATTGTTTCTTTTGGTGGTTCTAATAAGGCTTGTGCAGTCTCGATCATTCTCTGGCACATTTCAAGTCTCTGCTTTTCCAATTCCGCGTTTGGGTATGTCATCCACCTCTGTTCTTGTGTTTGGTTGTTCTTTAACCTAGCTTCGTAAGCTCTCATCAGTGCGTCCAATGGTTCGTGTACCTTGTCGACTAGCACTGATCCCCCTGAGCTTAAGCTCGTTGTTTCTTTGATACTCTTTTGTTTCGTTCTTTCCGGGCTCATCTCTCGTTTCCCGTTTTGACTCTCAAGTTTTTCTAATCTAGCTTTAGTTTGCTTTAGTTCCTCAGCTAGAATAGCGTCTTCATGTTCTTTTCTCAACTTCATGCGTGCTTTTCTAGCTTTCCATGTGTTTTTCTGACTCCGCGGTCCTTGACTAACTACGTCAGTCGCTAACTTTCCATTCTCAGGTTCTCTAGTGGTTTTCTTAGCTTGAGCTCTAGTAACAACTTGCGTTGGTATCAGAGTTTCATTTTCAGACCCACTGCTGGTAGGAATAGTTTCTAGCATATTCAATGTCGTCTTTTGCACTTTGTTTGGATTCTTTGAACAATCCTCAATGAAGTGAGTAACCCCACACTCAGTGCAATAAGCGTTAATTCAAATGATTTCCGTATGTGGGCAAACATTCATCAGATGGTCACCTCCACACTTGTAACAAGGTCCTAGTGCTGGTCTTGGTCCCATTTGATTCGTCCTTTGTGGATAGGATGGTCTCTGTCCTGCTAACCCTCCATGAGCTATGAACATCAAGGTTCTTGCGTCCATATTGTATCTCTCTTCATCAGAAGCACTGGTAACTGTGGGTATTCCAACATTCCCCATCATGCCCCATGGTTCTGGTTGTTTTGGTTCTTCTGGTGGGTAATAAACTGTCGGAGACATGTGTGCACCCGATTCTTCATAATAGGCTTGAACAGGCACTAAGGCTTGTTCTTCCTGATTCTCTAAGGTTGGTGCATATCTAATGCCCACTGGTCTTGCTCTTGGTAAAGGTGGTTGTTGTCCCAATACCGGTTGCGGTCTTTCTATCCCCATAGGTCCTGGTACATTTCCCGTTGGGTATCAAGGTACTGGATGTATCTGAGGTGGTGCTAATTGAGCAGGAGGTGCATACTGGCGCTCCCTTACATACCCTTTGTTGTAATAACACTCCTCTGTTGGATGATTTGTCCATTTTTGTTCAATAGCACACCATTTCAGTGTTTTTGGCAATGGTTTTTGGTATGGTGCCATCCTTTTTAGAGCATCTTCTATCATTTGCTCTACATTTGGCATGGTTGTTGTTTGAACATTCTTTTTAGTGGTAGTCTCGCTCGCTACGGAGGAGGAGCTACTGGATGCAAAATCTGTATCCGCTGACACCTCTCCATAAACCGTACAGTTATCCACTAAGTACAATGCCTCTCTCGTTACTTGCTCGAAACTTGTACAAGCTTTCAAGTGCAAGTCCTTCTTGAGAGTGTCGTTTCTCAGTCCCTCAATAAAGAGAACAGATAGTCTGTCATCTTGTGGTCGTTCACGTACTGGACATCTCTCAATGTATTGTTTGAAGCGAAGTGACGCTTCCTTCACTTTTTCGTGTTCTCTCTGTTTAAAAGCATATATTTGTGAGACCGTATTGTGCTTAATCCCTCGTTTTGAGAATTCCTCAGCAAACTCTCTTAGCAAATGGTCAATGTCATGGAACCCCCCTATGTTCATTGGTTGAAACCATGTCAATGCAGTACCTTCTAGAGTAAGACCAAATCCCTCGTATTGTGTATGGAAATCTGTTATCTGCTCAGCTCTTAAAACTTGCTTAAAGAGTGACACATGTGCATACGGATCTCCTGAACCACCATACTTCTTTGGCATACACTTGGCTACTTGAGATGGTCTCATACGTCTATGATCTGCTACCAATCTCATTGCTCCTGTGTCTCGGCTAAAGCTTTCTCTAGCATCATGGACTTCATGGGTTACCCTTGTCGGTTCCCCCACCCTGAATCTACTACTAGGAGGTAAATGTGATGGTTCCGCTTCAAACCTTGGACCTGGAGTGGTATAGGTGGGGATTGGAACTGCACTACCTCGATTCGTCTCCATTGACTCTCTACAATGTAATGATCCCATTGGTCCGAGCTTCGAGTCCCAAGGTTGACTGAAAGAGTCAGCAACCTGAGTTCTTTGTCCTCCTGTTGTCATTGAGTTTTGCACTCCATTTGTTGGTGCTGGTCTATGTGAGCTAGAAGTAACATAATACTGATGTAGTGGTCCCCCAAAGTATGTATATCCTTCTAATTCTTTCTTGCCCATTGTTGAGTATTGCCTGCCATACTTATCGTAAGCGGCAATTTTCACTTCCGATCCCTCTGTGTAGGTAAAGACATAGAGTCTTTTTTGGTCTGTCAACTCTCCGGCGTAGGGTTCTTCACATCTATAATAGAGATCTTGCTCCCCATTATTATATTTGTACAGCCCCACATAGATGTTATCAGTGTTGATCCTTGTAGTTTCATTCTCTCTTCTTAACCTCGCATTAGGGAAGTTCATTATTGGTGCTTTCTCCTCGAGTTCTTCATCTATTTTGGCTTTGGTGCCCATCAATCCCCACTTGTCCACAATGTTAGGGTTTAGGACTACCAAGTACATGGTACCCTCGTCATCTAGATATCTATCTCCGCTATAGCTCACAGGCACTAAGTCCTTGAACTCACTAGGTCTATCTTCTATCTTTACACAATAGCGGTCCATTCCATCTTTGTAGATCTTTGCACCTTGCTCATTATCGTACTGGTATTTTATGAACAATAGCTTCATTGTGGTGGAAGGGTTTGATGATCCTGCTGCCATATTTTCTCTGTTGTTTCTGTTCGAGTGTTCGGTGAAAACCTCGTAAGACCTCTCCGAAGAAGTATCAGAAACACTTCCTTCAAAGATCGGCTCTAATGGTTGCACCCAACTTTGGTTTACACTCCCCTCGGTTGATATGACACTTGCTGGTTCCCCTTGTTTTGGTTGATTATTCCGGAGATTCCTGCCCGATCTCAAATTCATCAATTCCCCTGAAGGACTTTAACTTTTCCGTCTCGGCAATTTGTTTTCCCCAAGTTTTTGTGGTCAGAATTGATCCAAACTGATTGATTCTTTGTCAATTGTTTAATCTTGTCAGTGGGACAACTTCTGTTTCATCAGGTGAGAATTTTGTTGCAGTTATGCTGAAAAAGACATTATACGCGTATGATGTCTTTTTTCACAGATTTTGACTATTTTGGTTATGCTCACTCTCAGTGACCCCTTTATGCTCTGTTCACTCACAAAATTCAGTTTGAATTCTGTTTGAGCAAGTTATGGCTAATTTAGGCTTTTCTTGGCAATTTTCCACTTTTGACTTGTTTTTTGGGTCAATTGTGATCCAAATGGTATGAAACTTGAAATATAACCTCTAGACAGCTATTACAATGGATCTGTGTTAGCAAAGTATCAAAATATGTCCAAAATTAGGTCAAAGACATCATACGCGTATGATGTCTTTTTCATCAAATTGGGTCCAAACTTGATATTTATGCTTCCAACAGTGTTTGTAACAATCTTGTCAGGTCAGATTTCAAAAATAAGCAGTGGATGTGCCAAAAGACATCATACGCGTATGATGTCTTTTGTCCCAGATTTTGACTATTTTTGGTTTTAAGCCTTCTCCAATGTTTATAATTGAGTTTCAAGTGTTTTTGTCAGGTTTGAATGTAAAAACAAGATTTGAATCCAAAATTTCCTATTCTTTGCGTTTCTTGGACTCCGACTTGTCTTTTTTGGGTTTCTTTGAATGTTAATGCTCTTGTTTTAAGTTGATCTTAGGGTAAAACCCCCCTTCTAAACACTCTGGCAATGTCAAATTTTCAATTTTAGTCTCTGTTTAGGTCCTAAGACATCATACGCGTATGATGTCTAAAGTTGCAGATTTCCAGTTTTTCAGCACAGAACTCTTCCAATAGCTCTTTTAAGTGCTCAGCAACAATCAGTTACACAGAAAATTTTTCTGAACTTTGTTTATTGCATATTTCACTACCAAAGCGACTTTTTCAGTGATCTAACATGCAATCAAACACATCAAGCAAATAGAACACCAATTGATAGCTCTAGATCAGGATCAAATCAGGCCCTACCTAAGCTACTTCTAATCATAAAATGGATTTTTTGCAATTGAAAATATAAAGAGATTTACTACCACACACGGAGTAGCAAATGCTTTTTAAGTCAACAACCACTTAAACACCATCAAAAACAATCTAATCTAAGCTAGACTAAAAATACTGTCAACGCGGAAGACCCAGGAATACCCCACTTCCTAGTATCTCTCGAGACCTTCGGAGTCCACCACTCCTAGATCTTTTCTAACTAAAGTATACAAAGTAGTTTATACGACTCACCTCGTAGGATTAGTCTAAGGTCACCTACTTAGGGCTCTCGTCCCCGGCAGCGGCGCCAAATGTTATGGCGGTTACGCCGCTAGCGGAAGCTAAATAGCGAGAACTCAACCAACAACAGAATTTGTCAGACGAGGACGGAGCTTGACCCGCAGGCGCATGGAAACAACTAGGTGGGTGTCAAATCACCTACTCGACCTTCTAATGACAATCACTACTAAGGAAATCAAATCTAAGTTCTAAAACACGCAAGTGACTGAAATCCGTACTACGAACGAATGCTATACGAAACAGGATCTAGAATCATCGAATCGATCTCAAACTCAAGGGGAAGTCTATACACTAGGTAAAAACAACACCCTAAAGACTTGAACTGCAAAATCAACCTATAACCACTCCGTGCGGCAAACGCGTATGAAGACAGGCCGAAAAATACAGGTGACCGAAACTTGACCCCGATGGTACTAATGTGTAGCTCTACTCGTTGTGGTTCTATAGATATGCTGCACGCTCTATTCCGACACACGAGTTGGAAGAAAACTCACACCGAAGCTCGTAGGAACTTACCACACATAGAAGCCGATAGCGCGCACTCTTGGTATCAGTGCGTAGCTCTCGCCGTTGCTAACACAATGGCGGTGTCGCTTCTCCAATGGCGGCTCCGTAGCTCGCATAGCAAGGAGATAAGACTCTCTCTCTCTCTCTCTCTCTCTCTCTCTCTCTCTCTCTCTCTCTCTCTCTCTCTCTCTCTCTCTCTCTCTCTCTCTCTCTCTCTCAGACACAGTCACGGCGCTCAAAACTCACTTTGATTAATAATTGAATCTCCCTTAGGTTACAAAACTTTGGCTTATATACCTCAGCCTTGGAGGTGAGAACATCTCTAATTATTTACATCAGCAGGTGAAATTACGTCGGGATTACAGACTGGAAACTCAATTGAGTCCCGTTACTTAGTGAATGGCTCAAATCAAAATTAATGTCGGAAAGACATTTATTACAATCAATGGTTACAAAATGATGGGTGTGAGCAAAAATGCGGGTGTGATCCTCTGCTGGCTCAACAACCACCTTCTCTTTACCCTTGGCCTTCCATACCTCTCTCTGTTGAGCCCATTTGCTGCTTTCAATAGTGGACTGGTTTTTCTTGAGTATCTGGAATTTCTTCAATTACTACTCCTTTGCTCCTTGTTACTGCCGGTACTGGAACTGGCTCTGGTGCCTTTGCCTCAGTAGCAGCAGATGCAGGTGTATCTGAACATTGAGCCGCAAAATGCCCAAACTTTCCACAAGTATAGGAATTTAAACTCCGGCTCTGAAAATTGCCACGCCCTCGGCCTTGGCCAGTACCCGCTTGGTATCTGCCGCGCCTTGGACCAGTGCCACTGTTACCTGGTTTCTCCTGCTGAGAGGCTTTGGCAGGTTCTACTCTTACTGGTTCAGTATATGCTACCACAGACAAGTCTTTGCCCTTCTTGAAGTGATGAATCCTAATACCACAATTATTCCATAAATGGCCAAAGGCCTTACAGTAAGTACAATGTGGGCACTCGTTGGAAACATGGTCCTTGGATTTTCATTTTGAACACCAAGTTTCCATTTTCCTCACTGGTTGTCTGGTATGGCTAATCTCAGCAATCGGCCTAGCCATCTCTTCAATCTTCTTAGTCCAAGACCCCTTTTTTGACTTATCCTTGGACCATTCATTAGAGCTACTTTAGAACTGTTGGACACTTCACTGGAATCAGAGTTCTCAGTAGAAGAACTACTGCTACTGGATCTTCTCTTTTAATGGCTCTTTTCCTTCTTGGTCGGTTGTTCCAGCTTCAGTGCCCGCTGTACCAAATCATTGAATTTCTTTTTTGGTGCTGGTACCTCCTGATCTCTAAGCTTCTCGCTTCAAAAGCCATTCAAGAACCATACACGCAATCGGTTTTCTGACGGCGGTTCCTGCAACTGCCTTGTCAGCTCCTTGATTTTCTCCACATAGCTTCGGACTCACAGATTCCTCTGCTTGATCTTATCCAGTTCACAAAGAATATCTTCATCACCTCTGTTGTCAGAATACTCCAGGCTGAAGGCTTTAAGTAGTTTGTTATAGGATCTAAGCTGACAAGCGGGGTAATGGTAGTACCACTTTCTCGCTGCCTCCTTCAAAGTTTGCGGAAAGTATTTCCCCCAATCATCCTCATCAATATTCTTCAGCTCTACATACTGCTCAAAAGCCTGGATGTGAACATAAGGATCATCCTTCTTGCGGGCCTTCTTGCCCCCTTTGAATAGTGGAAAAGAGATTTTCAGTGAGGATGTGTAATCATGCCGATTACTGCTGATTCTGCTGCTTCTCTTCTTAGAGTCTGAACAGCGCTTTGGAGTCTTCTTATAGTTGTCAGTATCTGCATCCCAATCAATATCTGTTTCTGTCTCTGTGTCGGTGTCCTCTCTGACCTGTCTACTGGAAGTGTGGCGACTACCTTTACTACCTTTGGTACCCTCATCCCCCTGCCTAGACCGAGAACTTTGGCCTTTTGTGCTTCCCTTTCTGCCCGTCTACGTCTAGAGTGACTGGAATGCTGTGCGTCTTACGTCTCATCAGCCTGACTATGCTCCTCATGAGCCTCGGTGTCAGTCACCTTCTCATGCTTAGGTTCAGATTCTCTTCCTGACCCCTCATGGAATAGGATCAACACAGATAGTTGATTTTCGGCCACGACTGGTTTTGGGTGCCATTGCTATAGCTGAGAACTTCCAACTGGGAGAAGAGTGTTTCAATCAACGAGCTTCAGCTCTAGCCACCGTGATCGCCAAAATGGAATTGGAGCTGATCTCTTGAGATAGCTAATTCCAGTGTTAAAAGCTTTTAGCTACTGGTGATGTATTAGTTCAGACAGTAGACTAGACAAAGGAGCAGAAACTAAACTGGAATACATCTACTGGAATAAGAATTAGACCAAGTACTGAGATTGATATTCAGATTCAGATTCAGAGTAACTGAATACGGAGTAGGTATAACTGGAATATACTGCACTACTATAATTGGAATTACAGATGAAGGATTACAATGAAGATGATGTGGCTTATGAACAAAAGGATGAACAGAGTACAGTCGACAAAAACTACCAATGATTGCTAACCCGAGTACAAATGCCAACCCGATTACAATGTAATGGGCCCTATTTATATGCCTTGGGTTTACCATGGTAATTACCGTAGTAATTAATGACTGATTCACTGTCCGTCTCACAGGAGCCGGTTTCCACCTAGTGAAACTGTCTCAACTGTCTACATTGTTTAATTCTATCCTCCTGAAGTAGGGGAGGTAAGACTAAAATGCCACTTTGTAAAATATTGGAAAGACATAACCAGAGTTCGCTTATGGCAATGTGTTTGCACAAAGGCTGGGATGGAATATGATTAAGTCCCTTCATGAGAATGTTTCTCATACTCTGATTGTCAATGTACTTAAGATAAAAAAATAGCACATGTTTAAGACTATTAAAATACCCAGGGGTAGACTCATTGCACTAACAATTTGGAATTACAGTTTTGGAAAAAACTTCCTTAGCATTGCATAATTGTAGCTTGATAGGGTCCATGAATGACGAAGCAAAACAGAGATTATCCTGTAGCTCATTAGTTGGAATATCCAATCCATACAAAAAAGGCTAAAGAAGTCATGGATAGACCTAATATCCATGAGAGCATTCATGTAGGTAATATGTATGAAGAAGCGATTTTTGATAGGGGCAGGTGGATTCAAACAAAACCTTCCAACTTTATCCTTGCAAACATCCTGCAATCAGATCAAAAATTAGCAGACTCTTAGTACTGGGAGCACATCCAGGAGTAATAGCAAATCGAGCACATGAAGTAGTGGTGGGTGTGGGGGTAAAACATGGGGTAGTAGTAGGGGATAGACTAGGGGTTTGTGTTGCAGGTCGGCTGACAGTAGAATAGCTAGTAGAGGACTCAGAGGGTGAAAAAATTGGGGTCCAGGGTGGGGTGTTAGGCGGTTGGGTTAAAAATCAGGGGTTCACGTCCTTCCTCTGTCTGCCTCTCCCTTGGTCCACCCTTCCTCTTTTGCCATGTCTAGATTCAGAGATAGATTCTGTGGTGGGCAAGACGGCCTTTTGAAGAAAGGATTCCATTTCATTGTTCTGAGCATCAAGCGGGGTCTGCTGAAACAGAGCAGCCTGTTTAATATATACTTTGAGCCTTTCCCTGTACATATGGTGAATGAGGAGTGCTTTGATACCCTCTTCTCCCTCTATAGCAACCCATTTTAGGAACATCAGGGTGGACTTGTTCAAAGAGTCAGTAGGAAAAAAGGAAGCAACCTTGAACATGATTAGCCATAGAGCATGATCAAACCATAGGATGTTACCATCTCTACAATGATCCCCTTCTCCATTGAAGTCACATACATATTTGATGAAGGTGCGGTGAATGTTCCATAGCTGTGCAGTTAAGCTAGGATCTCTGCCAGTTAGAGAGATAACACCTTTTACTCCCAAGACACATCCAAGGTTGGTGGAGCACCTTTGTGCCTCAAAGTATGCCATAGTAAGGGCATCCAATGAGATAGGGCTCAATGATGTTTGAGGAGTTGGTCAAGAGGATTTGCTGTAAGCCAATTTTTGCTACCTCTTTATCTCTCTCATTGAGAAGGGTGAGTAAAAATTTCTCACTGATTAGGGCAAGTAGGGCATAATTTCCAAAGCCCCAAACCTTCTGATGTGTGTCATGCAACATGGGTTCTAGCCGACAGTGAGGGATAAAAGGGTCAGTATATGCTTCCCTAAGGTTTGAGGCTTTGTCCACGACTGCACCAGTGACTGTAAACTCCTCTTTGACAACAGCTTGTTCCTCGTCATCCAGCTCCTCAGGAATAAGGTTTCTCATGGGGTTAGAAGGTGGTGAGAGAGGGAACATGGGAGCACCTTGTAGCATGCCACGCTTCTTTTGTCTTATCAGAGGATCATTTCTGAGATTTTTCTCATGCATTTCCATAAACCTTCTCATTATAGAGGGGGAGCCTTCCCACCATTATCTTCTTTCTCTGGTATCCTCCATAAGGATGTTGGGAATAATGGCACCGATTTCTCTGAGATTTTCAATAGCTTGTGCCGGGTTTTCTTTGGCTAATGCATAAATACACAGCCATGCGGGCACGTCCAAAGCAGAGAGGAGCATATTCTCAAAACCAGTACCAATAGTGAGACATGCTAGATCATGCTCAATGATAGTGGTGTGGAAGAGAGGATCCTTGATACATAGAAGGAGGCCTTGAATGAAAGCTCAACAGCCGGCAAACATTCAGAGTAGCCCAATCTTAAAAGCTCATCATGCCAAGAGTTGGCAACATCCTGCAAAATGCAAGAATCAGAGTTTTAATAAGCTCAAAGTTTTTAACAAAGGATCATGATCAGCTTGGAAGGATGTCAAGACCATTAGTGTGTGTAGGAGGATTTCAATAATCAGAGCACAAAGATGACAATCATATACTAATAACCAAGGTATGCCAAAAAAATCCCAATTTATCATGTGAAAATGTGGGCAAAGTACAATCAAAGGAAAAAAATCCTCAATACTCCATTTGCATGTAAGATATGGCAAGTCCTTCAAATGTTACCTGCCACCATCACAGCCAACAACAAAGAGAGGAGTTAGTAGTGGAAGGCAGGTGTCATCAATGAAGGACACTTGTTATCGATGTCCACCATAGCTAAAAGAAAAAAAATGAATGAAAGAGTAAGTAGTCGTGTGATGCCCGCCCGGACCTCAGTAGGAATTTCCATGTTAAGTTGGTTGGTGAAGCAAGGTCCTATCAAGAAGTCTTGCAAGCTCAAGCTCTCAGTGTCCCACACAGCAACCTTCACATATATGGGTAGCTTATCCATTTGAAAGAGTAGTAGGCGGGAGTGGTCAGTGTTTTTGCAGAGTGGGGTGGTGGGGATATGGGCGACGTGGGAGAATTGGTGGGGGTTTCTCTTTTTGAAAGAACTCACGCTCTGTGCCCGCCATGTAGGGGTGCAAGCCTAGAGTAGTGGGTTAGTGGAAGCATGTGGATGTGACAAGAGGTGCTTTCCATATGGTCAGGCGTACATCATTTACTTAAGGCTTAGGTTCCCTGCGTATCCCATTAATGATTAAATTTATACAATCCCTTTTGTTATTTTTTCAAAGAGACTACTCAAAAAAATGCCAAGGTTGGTAAAAATTCCAATGGTTGCTTCATGCTTGGAACCATGGATGTGTGTGTGTGTGTGTGTGTGTGTGTGTGTGTGTGTGTGTGTGTGTGTGTGTGTGTGTGTGTGTGTGTGTGTGTGTGTGTGTGTGTGTGTGTGTGTGTGTGTGTGTGTGTGTGTGTGTGTGTGTGTGTGTGTGTGTGTGAGAGAGAGAGAGAGAGAGAGAGAGAGAGACTATCATGAGTATGAATGAAAGGAACATTAAGTAGAAAATTCTCAAATAGAGAAAGAAGGCTAGACGGGTCTTTCCTAAAAGAAGCCAAAAGAGAAATCCAATCATTAACAGAGGCAATGTTTAGAATAGATAAGGAACTACTAGTTAAAGCGTCTAATTCAAATTCAAGAAGACACTTTTGAAACTCAGGTGCCTTAAAACATGAGAGAATACATTGAGTGGTCATATGTGGGATAGGTATACTTGGATTGCTAGTATAACCCAGTTTGGTTAGGGAGGAGATCCTTTCTACCTGCTAAGATTAGTATTTTGTACATCACTAGGATATTAGTATAATTTAATTATACAGGATCACTCGACCAAGAATGATAAGGGAAACTGTATGGTGTGTGGTTTTGTTATAAAAGTCCCCTTTGATATACAAACTGTATAATTAAATTACACTAAACACCAATACAATAAAACATTATTGATATATGTAACAACATTTCCATTCATAATATTGATCAAAAGTACATCATTTTAAAACAAAGGTTGTGGCGACGAGTCCTCTATAGAATAAGATTTGAAGTTTATACCTGCCACCATCCAACAATACAGATGTATTAGAACACACCTAAGCTTTACGGGTAGACAGGTGCAAGGCAACCATCCGCTTGTTATCACTGTCAATCCCATAAAACACCCACCGCACACTCAAATGTCAATACAACGTTAGTTATTCAGGGTAATGTACAATATTTTTGGCTTTTCGGGCAAGAAAAGGTCTAGTCCTAAACATGGTTATGTCATTTGTATCATGAGTAACTACCACAGGGTCTGGTTCCTGTTTGTTACGTTCTATACGTATTTTCTCATTTTGATAATTTCCATTATGATTGGATCAGTACACGCACGCATTCTAGCAGTACTTTTGTATTGCATTCCATGCCCTTAGCTTGAACGTGAAATACATATCTATTTATGAGATATTGACAACACATGGAAAGTGTATCATTAAAAGCGTTTTTTTTTTTCAAAATAGTCCTAGATACCATACTTCAACGAGTATGGTAACCTTACATGATGTTGGATGAGAATTGCTGGCATTATTTTATTTGTGATTACAAAAATTAGTTATAATACCCATCATACCAGCATGTTTAAAGTTTTTTCTTTTTGAGACTTCTTGATAAAGAGACATATACTCAGTTATGCTTAAAACATATTAGAATTTACAAGTCAGCTACTACATAGTTTAAAAGTCAGCTATATGCTTTTTAACATGAGTCATTTTACCCACTTACCAAATGCCATTACCATAGCATTACAATTATAGGAAGATAATTGTTTTACCACCCATCTCGAACCATGTCGAGACACTAAAACTTTCACCAGAACTTTGTTTTCTTTTGTGTCTTTTTTCAAGAAAACCATATACCAACATTGTACTGTCATACCCTATCCGATTTGCAACGGACCTTATTTTTTAATGACCATCAAGTATTCCTGAGTAGGTTCAATCCCTATTTCTACAACATTTGGAAATCAAAACAGTACAGAAATTACACATGAACTATCATGTGGTGTCATTCAAAGACTGTTTTTATGCTCTTATCTTATACAATTTATCCAAATCCATATAGCATTACATTTTTAGTGTTTAAAAGCACATGATTAGTCTTCTAAAAGAATGTTTAAAGGCAGTACTATATAACTTGGAACAAACCAAAATAACAAAGCATAATGAGGTACATAAAAGATTCAATGTCTAGGTATTGAAACTATTTCATCCTAGTAGGTATGATTACCTACCTGATTACTTGCTGCCATATGTTACACTGAAGTAGGTTGTAGTAAACCCTTTAATGCTAAAACCGCTCATGGACAGCTTCTTTCCGAGACAGTAGAGTCGTCAGTAGACAAAGCGATTGTGCTTGCTGGTGTATGTGAGTGTGAGTGATTGTGTATGCCTTTGTATTTGCATATGAGTGCTCTCCTTACCATAGCCAAGAGCAGCAGAATATAACTCTACGGCAAAATGTACATAGGCTATAATGTGTGCGTGTATACAGTTAGCGCTATGTTCACTCCTTGTGCTTGCATGTCCCTTTATATACCAGAAGTCCGAATGTCGAGCACGGTGCAATGCTAACACATTAATTTTTAATAATGTAGATTCCCATTAGGTAAGCTAACTATATATAGCATTATGCATTTAGAGTCGAGTTAATTTAAGTAAGCATAACACCACATTGACCCACCACCCCCATGTGATCGGCCAGAATGGGAATTCCCAAAGAGCAAAACTGGTTTTTATTTAAAAAGGAATATTACAACACTATGCAAATTCAAAGTACATGGCATACAAGAAGGGTGGAAAAAAGGCCCATTTTAAGCTTTGTAATTA
Source organism: Adiantum capillus-veneris (assembly GCF_014529385.1). Classification (NCBI taxonomy): domain Eukaryota; kingdom Viridiplantae; phylum Streptophyta; class Polypodiopsida; order Polypodiales; family Pteridaceae; genus Adiantum; species Adiantum capillus-veneris. The sequence goes on along the minus strand of NC_140959.1, from coordinate 13,020,759 downwards.
CACCATATCATCCAAGTCGAGTGAAGACCATGTTCAGAAGTAGTCCGAGGGAGAAATGGTGGCCAAAGTATTTCCCGATACAAATTTTTTCTGCATACACCATCATGTACAGTTATATTCATGAAAAAAAACCGAGACATGTCTTGGAAATACACTATAAGAGGAAAACTCCAGAACCGCTAGCATTGCCACAGATTAACAAAGGAAAATAGAAAGACAAAATATTGCATGTGCGGCAATAACAGCGGCAAACGACGCGGTAGTGGTTTACAATATACGCGGTAATAGAAGTGGTAATATAGCCGCGATTATTATCACAAATATTACTGCGATTATTCCTACAAACATTATTGTGCTTATTAATGCGTTTATTATCGCGCATACTATCGCACGTATTACCGCGCATATAATTACCTTACATATTACCGTGCATATTACCGCCATATGGATTTTCAAGAATAAAGATGCTCATCAGGTCCATCCAATTGGATGGCCAAGATGAGCATCTTTATTGTTGACATGTATAAAGTTATATGGTCTATGACTATCTTCTTCAAGCACATAGTTCACATCAACAAATATTGGTCGCTTCTTCTTATTACTCTTCTCCCACAAGGAGCTCTATTTATTGTAGGGGCTTTGTATACTCATCTTCGACATTGAAGAGTGAGTCAAATCAACCAGTGATTTGGAAGCTGATGTAGTTGATGTTTGACATAGAACCTTTGTGCATAATCATAATTCTAGTACTAGGAGCACACTCATAACCTTTAACATAAGCATCATATTTGAAACTTCGTAGCATTTCTATTGCCATTTACATTGACATTGCCATGTTTGTGTTGGCGTCCATTTGGCATTCTCAATGATTATGCATTGTACTCATTATGACATATATGATAGGTAGATATAGATAGACAAATAGACTTAATTATCATTCATGAAGGCCAGATATGACCTATGGGACCAAAAACAAAGCATTACAAAGTTCCTTCTGAACAAAAGAAGATGGGTCTTTTAAATTCATGATGAAGTGTGTGTGTGTGTGTATAGCTGGGGTTTTAAAATACCTCTTGAACACACGTGCTATAGGTATTTTTGAAAGGTGGACCCCCCAGGTGTTGGATACATCTCAATTAAGGAGGAAGGGTCTAGCGAGGTGTGATAAAGGGAAGATAAGATGAAATAAACAAAACCTAAGAAGGGGTGGGTGAGGAGGGATCCGGTTTGGGAGTTCAAAACTCTTGGATAATGGCTTTACCTTCTTGATAAACTGACCATTTCCCTATTGAGTGTCCTTCTCACATCTTTTGGAGTTCTTCCTTCTTCTGTTTGAGTTAGGCGGATGCTAGCTCTTTTGCAAACCAAAATTTGGTGTCCTTGAGAAGACGCAATTGCTCAAGGAGTTTGATTTGATCTGCCTTGGTCTTGAAGATTAGGATCGCATGGTTGGTACGATGTTTGTGTGTAAGAGAGGTGATTATGGATGACCCCATTGTACTATGTGGGCTGTTGTTTGGATGTGAGCAAAGGAATTGTGGAACATTGAAGGCGATATCCTCTTGGCATTGTCATTCACCTAGCGTGGACACTACACGATCTTCAAGATTACCAAAGATGATACCTTGCACTTGGGTTTTGACCTCCTTTGTGAGGGTGGTATCTACTTCCACCTTTCTGTTATTGAGCTTAAGGTACCCCGTCTCTTTCCAGTCACTTGGAAGCCTACCAATGTGAACATTGAGGGTGATATCCTACACTTGGGTTTGACCTCCTTTGTGAAGGTGGTCTCTACTTCCACCTTTGTGTTATTGAGCTTGATTTCCATCTCTTCCTTTTTGTGGTTCTCCACTATGGTTAGTCGAGCCTCGATGGCGACGAGCCTATGCTTCAGCTCCTCATTCTCCTTGCGAAGCTTCTCAACTTCATTTTGAATACCTATGTGTTATGTTGTTTGTCTTTGGGGGTGTTTCCATGACCCTGGAGAATGTAGACTTGCCTTGAGACGAGGCTCAAGTGGCCATGATTGAAACATGCTTCCTATGAAGAGACTCAAAGCATCACTTCTAGAGACTCAAGTGGCCATGATTGGCACATGCTTCCTATGAAGAGACTCAAAGCATCTACACTCTCTATGTATCCTCCTTCTCTACCTAAATCACCTAACTCTACACCCTCTCTATCTACTCTATCCACACCTCTCTTTGCACCCTACTCTCTTCCTAAATCTTATTCTTATCCATCTATTCTCTACAGAATCTCTATATCTACCCTCTCTCTACCCTCTAAACATATATCTACCCTCTAATCTCTACACTCTCTCTAATCCCTCTATCTATCTCTACACTCTATGTATCCTCCGTTTCTGTATCTACACCCTCTGTACTCTCTCTATCTACTCTATCCACACCACCGTAGTCTCTTCCTAAATCCTAACCTTATCTATCTACCCTCTACTTAATCTCTGTCTACACTCTCTACGTATCCTCCCTCTCTACCTAAACTTTACACCGTCTCTATCTACTCTATCCACACCTCTCTGATCTCTTCCTAGATCCTAATCTTATCTATTTAATCTATACCTAATCTATATATCTACCCTCAGACTCTCTACCTTCTAAATATAGAAAGAGCACTAAATAGAGGTAAATCTCTCTAGTCCCTCTATCTATCTCTACACTCTATGTATCCTCTGTCTCTCTATCTACATCTCTCTCTACTCTCCCTCTACATCCTAACCTCTATCCACACCTCTCTCTCTCTCTACCTAATCTCTATCTCTACATACTCTCTACCTAATCTACACAACCTCTAAATCCTCTCTATCTACTCTATCCACACCTCTCTCTACACCCTGATCTTTTTCTAGATCCTAACCTTATCTATCTAATCTCTATATCTACCCTCTCTCTACTCTCTCTATCCCCTAATCTCAACTCTCTCTATTTCTACTCTCTACGCATTCTCCCCCTCTACTTAATCTACGTATCCTCCCTCTCTACCTAGTCTACCTAAACTCTACACCATCTCTATCTACTCTGTCCACACCTCTTTGATCTCTTCCTAAAATTTTCTAATCTTATCTATTTACTTTATACCTAATCTCTATCCCTCATACTCTCTACCTTCTAAACTTAGAGAGATCACTAAATAGAGTTAAATCTCTACACTCTCTCTAGTCCCTCTATCTATATCTACACTCTATGTATCCTCTGTCTCTCTATCTACTCCCTCTATCTACATCCTAACCTCTGTCCACCTCTCTCTCTCTCTCTCTCTCTCTCTCTCTCTCTCTCTCTCTCTCTCTCTCTCTCTCTCTCTGATCTAATATCTATCTCTACACCTTTTCTACGTATTCTCTACCTAATCTACTTCTCTAAATCCTCTCTATCTACTCTATCCACGCCTCTCTCTACACTCTAACCTTTTTCTAAATACTAACCTTATCTATCTAATCTCTATATCTTCTCTCTACTCTCTCTATCCCCTTATCTCAACTCTCTCTATTGGTACTCTCTACGTATTCTCCCTCTCTACCTAATCTACATATTCTTTACCCTCGAGGGGCCCACCTCTATGTATGTAAGTATACCATGAGAGTTCAACAGAAGGGATTTTTTAATTCAAAAATTTTGGGTAAATTTACATAAATATGTTTAAATAAGGGGGTTTTTTATTGCACTTTGGAAAAAAAACTGTAAGTTCATAAAGAAAGAGGGGTTGTTTTATTAGTTCAAGATTCACAGATAAGGGGTTTTTTAAATACCCTTTGAACGCACGTTGTATAGATAATTTACGGGTGAAAGCATGAATAGGTGGAAAGCTATATATGTGATATAATTAAATAGCATAGCATGACATTCGGGGTGTGGTCACTGGTGCCATATTTCAGACGTCCAAATTTATATTCTAAAAAATGTTATACTGAAAAATTCAGCCTTCACACACCCACTTTGTTTCATGAGTAGTTTTTGCAGTTTCAAACACCGTGCCCCCCCCCCCCCCCCCCGACCCCCGCCTCTCTCTCTCTCTCTCTCTCTCTCTCTCTCTCTCTCTCTCTCTCTCTCTCTCTCTCTCTCTCTCTCTCTCTCTCTCTCTCTCTCTCTCTCTCTCTCTCTCTCTCTCTCTCTCTCTCTCTCTCTCGCACGCGCGCACGCGTGCTCAAGGTCTAATGTGCTTAGAGCTTCTACTATGCAAGCTTAGCTGCTTCAAGGACGATTGCAGTAACCGCCCTCTTCTCTTCGAGGTATGTCTCTCCCATTGAACATGTACACTCTCTACTGCTTGAGCACGAGGGCCCCACCTGGGATCATTTAGCTACATTAAGCTGCATGAGTGCCACACCTTGCTCATTTGCAACAAGAGGCGAGAAAAACCTAATGCTGTTGCTGTTGGCTGCATGAGAGGACATAGACTCCCGAGGTAATTTGCTAGTCCACAAGCTGCATGCAATCTTGGGGCAAATCCCATAGCACATCACCTTGAATGCCCTGCTTACAAGAGCAGGCCCATGAAGTTATTGTTTCTTTTTAGCAGGGATGATAAGCGAGGGCACACCACGTCTCATGAGTTCATTGGATGATGTGTAGGTATATCACTTGAGACTGCGTCATGGCACCTTCCTCAAAGCATCCGATTCAAGCAAGCAGCAGTCTAGTTAGGAACATCGAACCACCTCTGCATACAAAGTTTTGTCGTCTTGCCAAGGAATTTCATATGGAGCGTGGATTGCCATTGGAGGGAGTTGATCCACGTAGCTTGACAAGAAACAATGACATCTCTGAGGAGGACTGGGAAGCTGTCTTTATATGCCCAAAGCCTGTTCCGGGTAGCCAGAAGAAAGTGAAGGCATACCATGCTCGGTCGGAGTTCTTACAAAAGCTTGTGTGGAGACACTGGGATGTCTACCAGTAGGGTCCCTTCATGTATGAAGTAGGGACTCAATTTGCAAAGGCCTTTGCATTGGAAAACTACAGTGAATCTGGAAAACATCAAATTTCTTGGGCTATCTTTGCAGAGAGGGAAATGAGAGCCTCAGAAGAAAGACACAACTTGCAAAACAAGATCAAGAGGTGGGAAGAGCAGATGAGTGGTAGAGGGAGAGGTTCCAAAACCACTGCTGCCTCTACCAGATCATCATTGAAAATAGAAGGTACGTCTGTACCATTGTCAAGCGTGCCTACAGGAGGATGCCTAGTACAATTGGCAGAGGAGGATAGCAGGGCACTTGCAGACATGAAGAATATTGCAGAGGGCAGATTGCAAGACTATAAGTAAAGACTTGAGGGTGCAAAGAAGCGGGTAGAGGATCAAGTCAGAGAATTGCATAGGGCTGAGGGTGCTCAAAGCTCAAACACTTTGGCCATAAAGTTGCAAACGGAGATTGATTGCATGCAAGACCCTGTAGCTCGACAACGCCTGATTGATTTGATTGGACAGTTCTCGAGTACTACTAGAGAGAATGTTGTTGAATTAGAAGCCAATGTGGCTAAAGCAAAGGTGCATACCCTCCTACATGTGCTTCACTTTGTTTTGGAGTATGTGGTTCACTTCCATGTGGTTATGTGGTTAGAGTGTTATGGATTGTATGGTTATGTACTGTATGAGCATATTCTATTTCTGCTATGTGCTATATAGCACAAAATATGTGCTATATGGTCACAACATAGCCATCATCTTCATGGAGTGGGTGGTTATATGCTATGTGCTATGTGCTATATGGTCACAACATAGCCATCATCTTCGTGGAGTGGGTGTTTATATGCTATGTGTGGTTATGTCCTATGTGCTTTATAGTTCAATCTAGGTGCATCATGTCCACAATAGTGCCCTCATCTATTTGGAATATGTGTGATTCTATGCTATGTGCTCTGTGTGGTTATGTGCTATGTGATACATAGCACAATGGACATGTGTAATATGTGCTATATAACATACTTGTATGCTATATGCTCACACTATAGCCCTGAAGTGTGTGTTAAATATTGATATGTGCTACATAGCACAATCTTTTTATGTGCTATGTGCTAAATAGCATATTTTGTGTGTTATATGTTCACAATATAGCCCTGGAGTGTGTGGAATAGTGAATTGTGCTATATAGCACAATCTCTATTTTTGCTATGTGCTACATAGCACATCTCTAATTGTGATATGTGCTACATAGCACAATATTTGTGCTATGTGCTATGTGCTATGTCTCATATAGCCCACTGCATATCATATACCCAACAAGCTTGTGCTATATAGCATATAGAGAAAATGTTTGGGCTATATCTGGTATTTGAAAAAGTCTCTCTGCTATGATCTACAGTGCATACTCTATGTAGCACTTATAGCACATTATACTTGGACTGTGCTATGTGCTATATAGCACAGTGCATATCATATACCACATCAAGCTTGTGTTTATAGCATATAGAGTAAGTGCTTGTCTTATATGTGGTATTGCAAATAAAGGGATAAGATTCACGCTGCATATTCTTTTCAACAATCTGCTTTTGTTGGGTTATTGAGACTTAAATTAGATGTGTTGTCTTCTTTGTTTCACAGGCACTACTTGTAGAAGTAGAGACCAACATAGCACAGGAATCAGAGCACTTTAAATTTTGTGTTACCTTGGAGAGGACTTCACATAACGTGGGAGCCAGTTTGATGAAGCCTTTTCCTCCTGTGGATTTTAAGCAGACCATTAGCGATGTGGCACTTAATGGGTTCTACCATTGTGTAGGATGTGGATTCCCGTTCGATGCCAGAAGCTTGGATGTATTCTCCCTACCTTGCACCCATGTGTACCATATGCTATGCTTCGCGCATGTATGTAGGGACTATGGCTATTGTGTTGCACTAGATTGCAACATGTCTGTTCCCCCTAGAGCTAAGCATATGATTGGTCTGAAGGTGAAGAGTGAGATGAAAGAATCAAGTGCAGGTAGTCACTGTGTCAATTATTTACTACTACTATTACAGGCCCACTTTCCATTGGTAGTTTAAACTCTTGCATTGAATGAAATCATTTGCAGGTACAGACATCGCAGCAGAGACCTGTATACAAGAATCATTGAAGACAAAAACAAAGAGAGTCTCTACGCAGGCCACTGGTAGGTACCAAAATCAGTATTTATGTGTGTATTTTGGGATACTCCAAGTGAGACTTTGTAAATAGCTTGCTTTGTAGAACAATCATCGCATGCTTGCTCCAACAAGACGATGCATTCCACAAGGAAGAATGGCCTGATTACCCCAGGGATGCAGCCAGGCCTTGAAGCGGAGTCTACCCGAGGGATGCAGCCAGCCCTTGAAGCGGAGTCTGCCATAGGGGATGCAGTACGTGGAGTAGTTGAAGACATCTTGATGGCAAATTCTTCTGCAGTCAAATCACCTAGGCAACAACTAACTCCAAGAAGGCTGTTGCGTTCTCCGTTGAGTGCCAAAGCATCACCAAGTGTGGACACTAGAGATGAAGCATCAGATGAGGCAGTTGCAGATGCGGTGAAAGCAACACACCCTCCAGCGGGGAAGAAGCCAACACCAAAGCGACTCCCAAGAACTTAGGTGGAATTCCCACAATGGATATACCTCTTGATTCATTTAGGAAGAGAAAGAAACCAAATGCAAAGAGCTGAGTGTGTTTTTGTTGTAACTTCATGAAATTAGAAGATGTCTTTAGAAGGCATGTGCAATCCATTGCACCCCTATTGTATCCATGCTCATTGATGAATCAAGTGTTGGAATTTTTTAGTGACATGTCTCTTAATTCTTTGCATCGAGTAGTTGCAAACTATTTGATTTATTTTCTGTACATGTTTAGTAATATGTTTCTACTTTCTCTTGTCGTAGATAATCAAGAAGATGAAAAAAGAGGAACTTGCATGAGACGCACTCGCTCTTCAGGGTTTCTAGATGAGGAGTCTGTAGGTTCAATGGCTCAGTCTTATCCTGTGAGGAATCCAAGAAGGGGTGCTACAGCTTCCAGAGGGGTTACAGGAAAAAAAAAAGTGTCTTTTGATACAGTTGAGGGGTCTGTAGGTTCACTAGCTCAGTCTTATCCTGTGAAGAATCCAAGAGGGGGTGCTACAGCTTCCAGGGGGGTTACAGGCAAAAAAAAGAGTCTTTTGATACAGTTGATCCCTGCACACCTACTAGTACTGTTTAATTTGTTCCAAATGTGCCTAATGTAGTTGATGTGCAGGTTGTGCATGATGATGTGCATACAGATGTTGATCGTGCTAAACTTGAAAAGGGTACATTACCCATCTCCACCACAGTTGAATCTGGAACAAATGCCATTGATGATGCTATGGTAGTTGATGCCTGCACAGATGCCATTGCTGATGCTATGCTAGTTGATGCCTGCACAAATGATATTGTGGATGCTATGGAAGTGGATGCTTGCACAGATTCTGTTGTTGATGGCAATGTTAATGATGGTGGAACAGAAAGTATTGTTCATGCTGTCATAGATTCCCTTCTTGATGCAGTTGTGGCTATGGGTACAAATGCCACTGTTGAATCTGGCACAGATGCCATTGATGATGCTACCACAGTTGATGCCTGCACAGATGCCATTGTTGATGCTATGGTAGTTGATGCCTGCACAAATGACATTGTGGATGCTATGGAAGTTGATTCTAGCACAGATGCTGCTGCTGATGGCAATGTTAATGATGGTGGAACAGAAATTTTTGTTCATGCTGTCATAGATGCTCTTCTTGATGCAGTTGTGGCTATGGGTACAGATGCCACTGCTGAATCTGACACAGATGCCATTGATTATGCTACCACAGTTGATGCCTGCACAGATGCCATTGCTGATGCTACGGTAGTTGATGCCTACACAAATGACATTGTGGATGCTATGGAAGTTGATGCTAGCACAGATGCTACTGCTGATGGCAATGTTAATGATGGTGGAACAGAAAGTATTGTTCATTCTGTCATGGATGCCCTTCTTGATGCAGTTGTGCCTATGGGTACAGATGCCACTATTGAGGATACCAGAGGCATGGGTGAGGAGGTCCTCATTGAGAGAGAAGCTGGAACACATGAGGCAGTGGTGCAAGTGATGTCACAGCCCAAGTCGAGGTGGTCTGCCCAAGTGATGCAGCTAATGACATTGTTGATGCAGAGGAGGCAAAGGGTACAGATGTCGATGTTGAAGATATGGGAGGCTTGGGTGAGGAGGACCTCACTAAGAGAGTACCTGGAATAGGCTCAGCAGTGGGTAACGGTGATGTCGCGGCTTCTACCGACACAGCTGAGGCATACGATAGAGCAGTTCAATCGGGAGAGGCAATGGGAGAAGTTCTCATGGCTGCTACGGACATGAAAGAGGCAAATACACATAATACAATTGAGACATGTATAGAGCAAAACAATGAGGCAGGGAAAGGCACAGAGGTGCCCACTGACAGAGTAGTTCAATCGGGAGAGGCAATGGGAGAACATTTCATGGCTACTGTGGACACGAAAGAGGCAGTTGCACATGATACAACTGAGTCTTGTACAGATCCCGTTGTTGGGAATATCAAAGGTAAAAGTCCAAAGGTCCCTATGGGTTGAGCGGCTGCTACAAATACAAATGAGGCAGGTACAAAGAATGCTGATAGAGAGGCCAAAAATGGACATAAATATGAGAGGCAAGAGAGGCTATGTCTTGTGGTAATGCCAGTACAAATTGTTGCACTGCCTCCTGCGTCTTTTGAGGACAAGAAGAGAAGGGACAATTTATGCATCATACTGGATGTGAATGGGCTTCTCATAAGGAGGTATAAGGTCTCCTTCTACAAAGGAATAGCGAGAAGCAGTATTCCTGATTGGGCAAGATCAAGGTATCGGGTAGTCAATGGGCCAAATGCTACAGGAAAGATGCAATTTGAATATGCGGTCAGGCCCAATGCATCAATCTTTTTGCATGCACGCTGCAAAGAGCACAACTTGCACTATGGAGTTGCATGACCCAGGACAATCTAGCACTTGCTTTGAGTGCATGCTTTCCTAGGCTGAACAAACAGCATTTCCTCGACATTATCGGTCAAGAGGGGTGTAGAGAGGCGAGCTTCAATCTAAATGAAGTTCCTGGGATCCCTCCATGTAGAGATAACGCAAAGCCCATATTTTTCAAGTGTTTGAAAGACTTTTGGAAGCACCATCCTAAGTTTAACTCTGATAATACACTGGTGGTGGATGACACACTCTACAAGTGTCTGCTCAACCCTCCCGGGACTTGGGTCTGTCGTGCTTCATTTGAACCAGCAAATATTTGTCAGACCCCAATTTACCTGATTAGCACATTGTTCCCTTGGTTAGTCAAGTGGACAGTCTCACCCAGCCCTAATGCTAATGCAAAGATGAACGAGTTTGAAAATCCTTCGTACATAGTGTCCGCTTGTGTCATCAGCCACTATAGAATTCAACGAGAAGTATGTAGGGAAGGTTGATTGTGGTTATGGAATCATGTATACAGCATTTTGCGCACTGAATGTACTTGCGATTACTATACAAAAAACAGACATGTTCAAAGTTCTCTAAACTTAATGATTGAATGATGTAATTTTATTTTGGTGATATGATGTAATTTTATTTTGCTGATATGATGTTGTCATACTCTGATAGTGTCCTGCTACATGGCACAAATAACAGACAGGACCATCGGGCTATTATTACACATAGTTATGCTATATAGCACTCATACTGCAAGAAATACTATGACATAATAGCATAGATAGGATTGGCCTCTTATTACACACACTTACGGTATATGGCACACATAGTGCTCTCAATATGTAATATAGCTCTTTAATATACCACACATCATATCATAGACAGGAACATTGTGCTATGTGATACACACACTTTTACTGTATAGCACACATGTTGCTATCTTACTACAATAGAGTACTTTTATAGCATAGACAAGGACATTGGGCTATTATTACACACACTTGTACAATATAGCACACATAATAGCCTAGGTAGAGACAATGGACTTTTTTCAAGGTGCAACATGTTCACAATAGTAACCTCATTATCTGAAATGTGTGTGATTCTATACTATGTGCTCTGTGTGGTTGTGTGCTATGTGATACATAGCACAATGGACATGTGTAAGGAGGTACTGAATGGTGAAGGCTATATAGAACATAATATAAGCCTTTTAAATAGGTATCATGATGCTTCATAGGGCATGGCATTGTAAATGGTTTCATGTAGTTCCGAAGATAAATAATATGTCTTTGAGGTAGCATCTACCAAAGGCATGTCAAACTTGATTTCCCGAACAAGGTGAGAGTACAGGTTAGTAACTCCCCTATCATCAAGTAGAGTGTAGTGATTTGGGTCCCCATCTTGCTGTTGATAATAACACCATCATAAGTGTTTTTATCAAATTTGTTTTTCCACTTATCTCTTAAGATGCAATCTGTCATCCATTTTCTCTTTGTACATCTCAAAAGAAAGAACTCTACACCTTCTGCATTGCCAACGTCTGCATTGAATGCAAAGTTATCACCTTCAATGAGATACTCACTCAGCATATCCTGGGATCCCTCAAACATTGCAGCTTCATCTTCTGGTACCTCAGTCTCTTCTGCTACCTCAGAGAGTGGTTTCAATGCCTTATGTGTCCACTTGCCTGCATATGATTTGATGCAACAAGTCCTCCAATGGCCCTTCATGCAAGCATCACAAAAACAAGAAAGCCGCCTGGTCCTTAATTGAGTAGAATCATGACGACAAAAGCCTGAAATGCAATGGAGTGATCGATATCCTGGTACTCTCTCACAACCCCATAGATTAGACATGTCCACTTCTGTCTCTTTTACTAGCCAAAATTTCTGTTTATAGTAGGACCTGCTTTAGTGGATTGTGCATAAGAGCTACATGCAGCATTGGACATTGTTCTCGTCAAAAATGCAGCCACGTCTGCAGCTTGCCTAAGAACAACTCCATTACTCTTGAGTTTTTCATGTGTAAGGGCTCTCTTTATCACAACGCCAGCGCCATCATGCTCCCCCTTGCCATGGCTAGAGCCAAAAAAAATTCCATGTCATCTCTGTACCTGTTAGTTGGTAATATCTAGCAGCAAAGGAAAATGGCCTTGCAGCCTTAAATTGCGAGGCTGCACCATCTGACCACACCAAGTGCTTCTTGAAATTCAGCCCCTGGTCTTTAAGCCACTGATCATAAAGAAGAAAACAATGCTGGACAAATAGCGTATCATGTTGCCTATCATCGGAGATGTAGAAATGCATATGCTTGATAATACTGTCATCTTCGTTGTCACGCATGTACGTTATGTGAACAAGGATGGTGCATTGATCTGTATGCTAATGCATGGATTGTACTTCATTTTTCTCTTTGAACGAGTAATTTTCAGCAAAGTCTACTACAGATATAATGGTATCTGAAGGAAGCACCTTCAAACATTCTCTGTATTGATGTGCCTGCCATCTGTAAGTGAAATTGTGCTCGATGAAGATTCTGATGTCGTCTTTTATCCTCCCTGTCATCACACTTAAAGCCACCTATTTGAGTGACAACATCTTTCTCTTACTTAGACCATGCTTAGTTTGAACTTTAATGTCCTCGAAGACTTGCAGTGGAACTGTCTTTGTCATCTCTCCAAGTTCTCGTCGACAAAGGTTGAGCTTTTCCACACCACAGTTTTTGCATTGGCCCATCAAGCAGGTGTGTTTATGGAACATATCCCCCTCAGCCTTTGTACATACGCATGATTCCCACAACTTCGTGATCCCTGAAAATGAGTGCTCAACAGCAAGACATTCTACATTGACCCCATCTGATTTGCAAACATTGCATTTATATGTACATGACCTCCCATGAAAACCAAAAGCAGATGAGCGCATAACATTAAATGCATCTTTGAGATACATCAGTTTGATATGATAAACACAACAGCAAGTATTTTGATCTTTCAACTTTCGCACGAACCAAGGCTTCAGCTTCTCAAAGGACCTTTGCCCAATTGTCACATGTGGGTGGCTATCTTTAAACTTCAAGAAATACTCTGTCTGCTTGAAGAAAAAATGCATTAGAATTACATTTTGCTATATATCAACATAATAGCATAGCTACAGATGCATTGGTATAAATACATATAGCTATGCTATATAGCATAGATAATAGCATAGATAGATAACTCAGCTTTCATTACATGCTCAATTTTGTTATATAACACATAATAGCATAGATATGGATTTTTAGATGTTATTACACACACATCACACACGTCTGCTATATAGCACACATAGTGCTCTCATATTATAACACAGTTCTTCTACATAGCACACAAAAGAGCATAGACAGGGATATTGTGCTATTATTACACATATCACACTCTGCATAGAACACATAATAGCATAGACATGGATATCGTGCTACTATTACACTAACATCTTCTATGTAGCACACATAGTGCTCTCATAATATTATAAAATCGGATAGCACACATAATACCATAGATAGGTATATTGTGCTATTATACACACATGTCTGCTATATAGCAGACATGATGTTGTCATACTCTAATAGCATGGCACACATAATAGCATAGATAGGACCATCGGGCTATTATTACATATAGTTATGCTATATAGCACTCATATTGCAAGAAATACTATGACATAATAGCATAGATAGAGACATTGGCCTCTTATTACACACACTAACACTATATGGCACACATAGTGCTCTCAATATGTAATATAGCTCTTTCACATACCACACATCATATCATAGACAAGAACATTGTGCTATTCTTACACACAGTTTTACTGTATAGCACACATGCTGCTATCTTACTACAATAGAGTCCTTTTACATGGCACACTTATAGCATAGACAGGGACATTGGGCTACACTTGTGCAATATAGCACACATAATAGCATAGGTAGAGACAATGGACTATCTTGATACATTACTTGGCTACATATCACATATAGTAGGATGTACACAACTTCATAACACCCAATGGGTAGCTATTCATAAGAGTGAGATGTTTCACTTGAGAGTTATTCATTGTAAGAATGAGACATGTTTACCTAAGATTCATCAAGTAAGTGTATGGGATGCTCTTGATAATGTTTTCTGCCCAATCGTTTCCGACAAATATCTTTCTTGTTTGGAGACACCCTATTGTGTTCTATCCAAAATGTAATAATTGTCTGCTTCAATTCCTCTGATAAGGACCCAGCATTTCCAGAGTTCATTTTGTATAAGTCGAACCTCAGTGCACTTCACATAGGATCGTTGTCAAGTCTACCCAAAGCTGAATATAAATTCCTTGGATGAACATTTAATAGCTTTGCCACTTTATGAAGAGTAACACCTCTACCTTGGCTCCCATTATCATGCAGTAATCCATTCACCAGCATGCTGAATGTGCTTCATTTTAATAACATCTCGTCACCAGCTGATTTTGGAATCTTTGAGAGAGAGAGACTTACGACTATGCAGTCACAATTACATGTGTGTGTGCATGAGAGTCTAAGAGAGAGAGAGAGAGAGGGGTACGTTTGACGAGCAGTAGGAGCCTAGCACCTTGCGTACCTCGGGCCTGCATTTGCTATGTGTGTGTGTGTGTGTGTGTGTGTGTGTGTGTGTGTGTGTGTGTGTGTGTGTGTGTGTGTGTGTGTGTGTGTGTGTGTGTGTGTGTGTGTGTGTGTGTGTGTGTGTGTGTGTGTGTGTGTGTGTGTGTGTGTGTGTGTGAGAGAGAGAGAGAGAGAGAGAGAGAGAGTCGTGAATCTATTTGGTGTGCAAAAAATAGAGAGAGAGAGAGAAACAACGATTCCAAAAACTTGACAAACCTATAGGTTAGAGCTTTCTAGAGGTAAATTCATTACAATGAAAGATGTTTCCACTAAACTTCTCTAAGTTTTGTAGGTTTTCTCACGTTCAAATACAAAATTTAGTAGTATTTTGAGAATTGCTAGGAGTACTCACTCAAGAGAGAAAGAAAGGGCGATTAACACTTTGTGTTGCCAGTGCATGACGACACAGAGCATTGCTCTCGCCAGGAGAAAGAGAGAGAGAGAGAGAGAGAGAGAGAGAGAGAGAGAGAGAGAGAGAGAGAGAGAGAGAGAGAGAGAGAGAGAGGTGTGAAAATCTCTCACCATTATCTTGCTCCCATAGGCAGTAGAGAGAAAGTTTTGAAATTGGATTCGAAGACAATTGGCGATTCATGGCGGCCGACTGTAGCCAAGATGGGATGACTCACAATGGGACATCTATACTCTTTATAATGCATGTTAAATTTTTTGAGAAAGGAGAGGGGCTCCACGTGTCGTGCATTGGAGACTTTTGAACCTTTCAAGTTAAAACAACCTTGACTTTTGCTCCTCTGTAAGGCGGACCTTCACCTCCCCTTCGAGTAAATGAGATCGGCAACCTCGACGCTCAAATTGCATGTGTGTCTGTGTCCACTTTCTTTGAGAGAGAGAGAAGCCTTGCACAGAGACTCGGAGTGCAGCCTTTCTGGCCCGTGTTGGCTCTTTGTACGCATTTGACAGTGTGTGTGATAGAGATCTAGAGAGGGAGGGAGAGACGTACTATTGTACGTGCACACAACCTATGTTTGTGTGTGTGTGTGTGTGTGTGTGTGTGTGTGTGTGTGTGTGTGAGAGAGAGAGAGAGAGAGAGAGAAATGAGTTTTCCTAGACTATAAGCATAGAGAGAGAGAGAGAGTTACTGTGTTGCTGATTGACAACTCACAAGAGATAGAGAGGGGCCAGAGGGGCAGCAAGTTCAAGAGTTAGGACGCCATAGGTGGCGAGGTTTGGGAGCTTGGAAGGAGCCGTGAGCGCATATGAGAGGGGCTATCAGGTTGCCAGCAATGCTGCAAGCTCCAATGCTTTGTGGATAGAGGTTGGTTCCTAAAGCCTTGCGATGAAGCCTTAGATGGAGCGGCAAGCTGCAACTTTCGATGGAGGGTCGAGGCTGGACTTTGGAGTCTGGAGCTTGAGCGTTGAACTACCGCTAAGCCTCACTCAACAGTTCTCAACTTCTCAGTTCTCACTACAGCAGCGAGCCGGCCGACACTCAAGCCTCAAGCCTGCTGCCTCGGTGCTCTACTGCTCAGTGCTCAACTGGCTTAGTTTTGGCGCTCACCACATTGAAACAATTTAAAGTTGGGAAAATTAGCAAAATACCCTTCGAATTTCAAAAATTCCCTGAATACCCTCAATATTTTGTCATGAGTTCCCAAAACACCCTTCAGATTTTCCATAATTCCCAAAATACCCTTGGTTGTGAGATTAAATATCTCCAAAGATCAAAATATTTGCAGCTTTTCATAAGGAGGCTGATTGTTTATCAATACAAGATGCTAAAACTAGAATCTGACTTGGTTGCAGGGTTTGGAGATGAATTGCTTCATTATGTTTAGACATATTTACCTATTTTTGCGAGGTAATTTGTGACAAATTACGCTAAGCACTCAAAAACAGATATCAATTGTCAAAAAGGAATAAAGATTAAAATATCTTAAACAATCCAACCAAAAAAGATAGAAGGGTATTTTGGGAATTTTCTAATTTGATGGGCATTTTCCACAAATGAGAGGGGTTGTTTGGTAATTTTCAAAATTTGAGGGGCATTTTGGGAATTTCCACAAATTAGAGAGGTATTTTGATAATTTTCCCTTTCAATTTTAATTTCAAAGTTTAGAAATTAGTAACCACCAGCTAGCGGATGCAGGCCATCCTTAAAGGGCCAAGCCTCAAGGCCCAAGGCTAATTTCTAAAGCCCTTCTCAAGTTCTCTCTCCAAAGTCGAGAGTCGAGACTCCTTGAGCTGCTCTTTGTAATACATGCATTATAATATTATATATGTATATATATACACACATAATACTACTCCTTGAAGGGAAAATTGTCGTGTTACCCTTCACTTGAAGGATATTTTGAAGGGCACCCTTCACGCACGAAGGGAGATCCCCAAAATTGACCATCGCTTGAAAGCCTCCGAAGGGCACTTTTCATAAGAAGGCTATTGTTTATCAATACACGAAGGCTAATTGTCAAGAAAGATGATGGTGTTTTGAGACAATATTAAGCGATGTTCTATCTCCAATGTAGCCCCTTGGAATGCACTTATACGAGAGATGTGTCGAGCAAGATCCGGCCAAGGAAGCTTCGGATTGTTTTCAGTGGATGCAATAGGAGGGCCAAACATACTTTGATAATATGAGGGAAAAACTATTTTATTGCATCGAACCAATGCTTCTATACTTACATGGTTGGTGTTTTTTAGGTCATGCCGTTCTTAGAAGGCACGGTATGTCCAACATGGAGAGCAAAGAGCTTTGGATTTTTTAGAGTTGAAGTGAAGCAAGTAATTCTCTCCAAAGGCATCACTCACGCTTGCATTGCTAAGACATGTAGCATTATGTACAAAATTGGCATGGGCAAACACATTCATCAGAAGTTTGTTAGGATGGGGCTCTTTTGAAAAACAATTTCTCATTTGGCATGGGCAAACAACCTCATCAGAAGTTTGTTAGGATGGGGCTCTTTTAAAAAACAATTTTGTATTTGGTAATGTTGTGGTGAATATGTACATCGAGTGAGGTGTATTGACAAAATTGAGTTGTAGCCTCTTGAAATGCAGTTATAGGTGGTACTTGCTGAGTTAGAGATGAGAAACAAAACTGTAATCTCTGAATGCAATAGAGAACATTTCCTTAAATGTTCTTTTGAATGTTATCTCTTCGAAAGCACTTACCCTATGTATCTTCTTAACAAGGGCAAGTGTTTTGATTTTTAAGTTTTGTTAAATTTTCTCCTATGCTTCCATCTTTGGTGAACATATGCATGGTCAAAATATTTGTCTTCAAGAGCTTCTGCACTTGGATGCACTTTTTGTAGGTATGTCCGATGTTGGCAGGGCCAATAGTCTCTGGGTTGTTTTCCACAAACGTTGAGCCAGGGCTTTCCCCAAATGTGATTGGCAATGTGTACATCTGATTCCTACTTGGAAATTATTTGGTCAACCTGTAAGCCTAATGGCATGTACTTTTTGAAAGTACAAGAAGTTGTAATGAGTTTCTATCTGGAATGTTGTCTTTTAGATGGTGCCGATTGTAGGATTTTCTTAACATGGAAAGAGCAAAGAAGCTATACAATATGGCCCTGTTTTTATCAAGGGCAAAGTGGAAACCTCTCTTTGAATGCGATTACTTATGCTTACATATTGATGCTGTGGAATTATGCAAGCAATTGACATGGGTGAACACATAGAGGCATGTGCAATGTTTTCCCAGTACCCACATCTATTCTTTTTATTAAATAGCTTGAGAATTCCTTGAACGCTCAGTCCTTCCATGTATCCCCATGCTAAGGCTTGTGGAGAGAATCCACCAGCTCCGATGTCTAGATGAGAGAGAGAGAGAGAGAGAGAGAGAGAGAGAGAGAGAGAGAGAGAGAGAGAGAGAGAGAGAGAGAGAGTACATGGGCACGGTTTAATCTCCTGTTAAGGAAGTGCACAAGATTGCTACTCTTGACATATGCCTTGGTCTGACAGAATTGGAGCAAGCATATTGGCTTACAAGGAAGCAGATGCTTTTGAATAGAGCAGCGGATTGGGGAAGCGGATGATTCAAAAATAGAAGCACGCATTAGGGAAGTGAATTCCACATGTCAAGCGTTGGCATCAAGCTCAAGCCATTCCTTGCACGTGTAGCCACGGCATGCAAAAGCTGCTCAAGTTGGTTGCTACACACATAACTATGTTTCCCATCACTATGTGAGCTCACTTTGGCGGCTCGATGCAATGAAGAAACTCTACCCATTGTGTTTCTATGTGTGGAGAGAAGTGGTCCACCTATTCATTCAATGGAGCTAGCCATAGATAGATAGAGATAGATAGATAGCTAGATAGATAGAGAGAGAGAGAGAGGAGGAGGAGGAGGAGGAGGAAGAGACTGTAGGTCTTCTAGGCCTCGCTCACATGCCATCATGGCTCAAACTCTTCCCCTTTCTTCCATTTGCATTTGAAGTTAGCCATGGCAGAGGATGGGCCCACAAATAACACCACTAGAGATTCTATTGCCCCCTCCATCCTCAAGTGGATTAAGAGAGTTTTTGCACGCAAAGGGATGTCGAGCTAAGCTACACTCAACAATTTCATTTTTCTTGAACTAAAAAGCTACTACAGTAGCTCAACTTTGTCTCTTTTGTCAAAAACACTACCTTTGAGAGCTATTTTTTCCAATTTTGGTAGGGTTAGCCTAACCAAGGCAACATTACCACTGCACAACAAGTAGAGTGATATAAGAAAACCCTACTAGCATCTTTGTGTGAAACGTACCTAAGGAGCATTGACGAAGTGCATTGGCATTATCTGGATATATGGATTGCTAGCTTCCTCGGATTATGAATTGTTGAAGCCTATACACACTATACTTCATGTGAGGGGCATGCACAAGCGATTACTTTGGTAGATTTGGTAGAAGCATCTAGTGTGGAGTATTGTGAACACCAATCTAGCCAAAAATCCAAGTGGTATGAAAAGCACTTTGAGGGTAAAAACACTAGCTATGTTGAAACCAAATTCTTTGGGTGGCAGAAATTCCTTTGTTATACGCTAGGGAGAAAACACTAGCTATGTAGAAACCAAATTCTTTGGGTGGCAGTAGTTCCTTTGCTATGGGCTCCTATGTTGTACACATGGCACTATTCAGCAAGGTGTTCAGCTAGCTAGACCCACCACGCCCCTACACACATGGCATCAGACGAGTTAGCAATCTTATCATGATGGAGGCTCCATGTTCCTTACGTTCACATGAATGCCATGACATTTAGTAGGTAGGAAGAGAGGAGAAAGTCTAGGGCGCCAACACTTGATATGGAGCATTCTGCTTCTTCCTATAGCTTGCACCAATGCTGTCATCAAGACATCAGCTATGGGCATTCCCCACCAATTGGCTTCATGTGCTTAGACAAACAGTTCGTGTGAGATGGTTCATGGTGTCACCAGATGCAAGCCAAACGCTCCATGTGTGCACTACATCCTGGTGATGCAAGCCGAACGCTCCATGTGTGCATTACATCCATGTCAATTGTATTCCAAGGGCTATAGAGCTGGCATACATTTTTTTACCTATGTCAAGTTCCTAAGTTGTGTTTGTGCACATCACTAGAAGGGTTAATCCAGTCCTTTATTGTAAACAAGTCGTGCTAGCTTTTTATGCCAAAAATGTAGTAATAGATTGTACATTGCAAGGCCACGCTGTTTGAATACAGTCTCCTCTCTGAAAGAAGTACATGCTTTAGCAATTTGGATTTGGTGGAGAGAGAGAGAGAGAGAGAGAGAGAGAGAGAGAGAGAATACATGCTTATGGATCACACCCTCAATTTTGCAACACGCCCTTTAGTTCAACATGATGCCTGGAACACTTGCAAAGATAAGCAACTCAACGATCTATGTTTTCTTTCATTGCAGGTGCCAATGGTACTAAAATACACCAATAAACAATATGTGCCTTATCTGTAAGAAAAAAGCATTGATATTTTTCACCTAGAAGATGGCATCTTATGACTAGAGACCATGCTTTTATAGCCACAGCAACGCGCAGGTCACATACTAGTAATAAATACACACCAATGAACAAGATGTTCAAAAAGACAACTAGCTAAAGATGTCTAGGCAAAGATAAGTATAAAAACAACTCAGTCTTTGATTCATAAGTGTACAACATAATAAGAATAAAGTATCATTCCAAATGAATTTGTACAAAGGTATCGGAACTATCCCAATTGAATCATAAAGTGTTTACAAAGTTAGACTACAGCAAGCTAAACCTTTTTAAGCCAAGATAGAATTCTCACCTGCATCCGTATACTACAAGACAATAGATATGTTAGACTTGGCTACATATGGCAAGCTTCAAAGAACCTATCAGTTGTTATCCATGTCAAACTTAAAATTATTAGACTAGCTACTGTCCTATACAAAGTAATCCTACCAAAATTGCTTCATATGTTAAAAAAAGTTCTTCTTTTAAAATAACCTTTTACTGTGAGAGGAAGAATTGAACCATCAAGTGTTTACAAAGTCAGATCGTAGCAAGCTAAACCTTTCTAAGCCAAGATAGAATTCTCACCCATTATTAGACTAGCTACTGTCCTGTACAAAGTAATCCTATTAGCATTGCTTCATATGTTAAAAATGTTCTTCTTTTAAAATAACCTTTTACTGTGAGAGGAAGTCGACTACTCCATATCATCCTATGTAATTCTTACGTTTAAACATTGTGTTCAGATCTCCAATACACACTCTCTTTACATTTAATACTTAGATCTCTGCTTTGTTGTTAGTTAATTTGTATTTCGAGACACCAATAACAAGGGAAAGGGGTCATTGACACCTGTCTTCCCAAGTAAATCATCTAGCATTGACATGCTTGTGTTTCTTGGATGGTGGTAAGTAATGGGTCCTCTCCTTGGATTTACAAATGTAACTGCAACAATAGCAGTGGATCTACATACTGGATTGGTTCTAAACACAAAGACATGCTCTGATCTTATAATGTATTGCATATAGAAAAATTGTTGTAGTGTTAGTTGATCAAATAAGTTCAATAGATAGATACAAATGTTCTATTTCTTACCCATGTGGAATATAACTTTAACTTCATTAATGATACATTATTATACATCTATAAAAAAAATTAGTCTAGTCTAATACATAGTTCAATAGTTTGTATAGGTCAAACTATTGTAATTAGACAATCAATTCAAACACACACACACACACACACGTGTGTGTGTGTGTGTGTGTGTGTGTGTGTGTGTGTGTGTGTGTGTGTGTGTGTGTGTGTGTGTGTGTGTGTGTGTGTGTGTGTGTGTGTGTGTGTGTGTATACTTGATTGAAAGATGAGAAGGCCAAGCTTGAGGATAAGAAAAGGTGTGACCTGCAAGTCATGGAGTAAAATAGAATATGGGAAGTATTGACCCATCTAGTGGTAAGATGGAATATGGGAAGTATTGGCCCATCTAGTGGTAAGATATCGAGTTAAAGAGAGGTGGTTGATTGAAGCTTTCATGGGAAGCTTCACGCTACCAAATGCAAAGTTGAATAGCAGCAAAGCAAGAGCACATGTGAGCTAGCTACTTTAGGCTATAGGGCCAGTTTAGGAGAGCCCTAGGAGAGCTAACTGATTATCGAGTAGGAGGCAATGTCAGGCATGAGGCAGAGCTAGGGACTGCAGGTATGCCGGGTCATGAGTGCTATATAGTTCACACTAGTGATGTTCAGTTGGAGGTGGAACTAGAGCAGGACTCGAGCCTCGAGGAGAAGGGTTGCAGGCAGGCCAAGTCAAGAGAGTTGCATAGTGTAGGCTGGTCATCATGGGTCATGGAAGAAGGGATGCATGCACAGACAAGCCTTGAGGGTGGTTGCAAAGAGTGCAGTTGCTAGCATCTCCAGACTCGGGACTCCGAGAGTTGAGTAGTAGGCTTGTAAGCTCTTGCTCTTGAGGCATGAGCTCAAGCGAGTCAAGAAGGGGCAAGAAGCATTGAGCACCCATGAGCATGAGCAACTACCTCTCTTTGCATTCTTGCTATTCAGTGCTCAGTGTAATGCAGTGCAATAATCAAGCCTCGTTGCCTCCTCGGGGGTTCACTAAAAAATATATAGAATAGCACGTGAGCTCAATAGAAAAGGTTAATTTATCTTAACAACTTATAGAAAATATACATCAAGAAGGGTGTTTTAAACTAAAAAAGTGAAAATTTTGGTACACAAGGTGTCTTTTTATTAAGAAAAATGGTACATAAGGAGTCTCTATACACTTAAAAAAATATAGAATAGGGGGTTTTTTAAATACCTCTTGAACGCAAGTGCTATACAAGTTCTCTATATAGTGACCCCCCATAGTTTCCTCACCCTCTCAAGTCTCAACTCCAATAGATGCCCGGGGTGGTCACTTATCAAAAGCTTCCTATATCACGTGCGTTCAAGAGGTTATTAATAATACCTCAATATACATACTATATTTACACTACGTGCCTATTTAAAAAAAACCCCACCCCCCTCTGTATGTATACATTTTGATACATTTTGATCTTTTAATAATCCTCTCCGGTTAACTCACGTGATAGCATACACATTCTAAAAAGTGACCACCCCGGGAATAGATGTTGCCAGTTGGAGTTTGGAATGATCTGGATCTTAGGGCTCCCGGCCCATTGATCTAGCTAGTTATAAGAAGCAAAAAGCTATGGGTTGCAATGCACACCTCTGGCACCAAATTATTTGCTAATTTTACAGGCTTGCAAGTAAGTTCACAAATTATCAAATCACTATTAAAGCAAAACCTTGACTGAGGACTCTTAGATGCTCCTACTAAGGGTGACCAATGTGGGCAACGTCAACATCCCCAGCTTGGCATAGATAGATCTAGAGCGTTGGGAGAGAACGATGAAGCTCGTCAAATCTCCTCCTCGGAGGATGCGTCATCTTTGATGAGACTCTAAAGATGGGGGACTGAAGTTACTAATCAAAGTTGGACATGCTGCTCACTTGCTTGAGGTCATCTCAAGTGAACATGCACCATCTTTTCCGAGACTCTGAACCTGGAGGCCTAAAGCTACTTATCAAAGTTGGACATGCTGCTCACTTGCTCAAGGTCAGCTCAAGTGAGTAGCTAAACGAAACTCAAAGGAGGAGCTTAGGGTGGAATGAGATGGCTTTAACTCAAATATGTCAAACATGGGGTGTGTGCTATGGGAATATTTTTTCCATGTATAAAGAGATTTTAATGGGAACGTTTTTATGGCTAGTTGCAGCCTTGCAACTCTCCCTTATTGCCAGATGGAGAGAGGAAGTTCACATAAGATCGTCTTTTGCTCTACAAAAGAGTTTATTGTATTGTTTATGAATTATGGGTGGTTCACAACCAATTTGTACTGGGATGTATGGTCTTCATGTGAATGTGCTTTACCAAGTTCTCCTACATGTCCTTGCGGTCAAATTTTCTTGTTGTTACTCATCACTCCTTGTCTTTGTGTGTGCTTGCACAATTACAATAGAAGGCTCCAAAGTATCATCAAGGTTGATACAAGTGTTTCCTATTGTGCATGGAAAGGTGTCCTTTGAATAAGGATAAGGGATCGAGTCCAACCACATCCCAAGTAGCTAGACCTTGTAAGTATATCTACCTCGTAAGTATATCTCATTGATAGTGTACAAATCCTTTGTATATGACATATCTTCAAATGGCAGTCATTGTTGGATTATGAATTCATTTTTCTCTGTTCATGATATCCAGGTTTCTGATCACGTGGAATATGCTTAGTGCTTAATGATCATCTCATACCGAGTGTTGTCGTGGTTGAGCTCTAGCAGGTGAGATATGTCAAGTCTGATGTAGGTGGAGCAGCTAACAAGCATGGTGTTGATTGCAACACAAGAAGAGTCCACATATTATCTCTTATAATTCAATGTGGGCATGAGATACTACGAGGGAGGGACTTAATATTGTAGGCATGGTTAAAACTTGGAAACGGGGGATGGATGCTGAAGGGTGGGGGTGGGATTCACTTGCCCCTAGCTAGGTATCAGGTCTTTCCCAAGCAGTAGCTCATGATGTTGAACACTATGAAGAGATACACCGGAGATACACTATGAAGAGCTTCTTTCTTCATATGGGATAATATCAAAAACTTCTTGGACAAGGCCTCGGTCTCTTCCACTAATCAATCTCAGTAGTCCACAAGTCTCTCTCTCAAGAGAAGAGTGCCAGCATGGGCATCCATTCTCTCTAAAGATCGGAGGACAAGCTATGGGGCTACTAGAGATGTTATTGATAGAAAGGTTGGCGCAAAGGCGATGAGCTAGAGGAGGCTAGGTGTGAGGAGGGCACATGTGCAGAGGGAGTTTGAGGTTGGATGTGAGGACACCTGCATAGAGGGGTCTGATCTTCTCCAGCTCCTCCTCCTCCTCCTCCTCCTCTCTCTCTCTCTCTCTCTCTCTCTCTCTCCCCCCCCCCCCCCCCCCCCCCCTTAAACACCGCCCCCGTGCACATGAGCATCTAGGATAATACGTGTTTCTCAAACACCATTTAGCTACAAGAACTATTATCAAGCATGCATTGTAATTATGAGTGTGTATATTCTCATATGGCAAGCTAAGTATTCTCAAGGTTCATTGTAATTAAATTTGGTTTTAGAGTTTAGAGAAGTTCGTGGAGGGTGCCTTTAACGCTTTCAATTAAGTCCTCAAGGTTGTAATCAAGCTGACCAGGTCTGTTTTGTTTGGAAACGTGTACATATTGTTCATAATACTAGAGGTGAATGAAAGGTTCTTTGCATGGGCACTCCATTTCTTATCTGTAGTACTATTTGTAAGGCAGGATAAAAACTGCCTTACATACATATACGTATATGCATATATGTATATAGATATGTGTGTATAGAGGTAGGGCCGCAGGCCTCTTGATTTTTGGCTTTCTAAAAGAAGCCTTAGAGGAGTGTTGAGTTAGGCATACTTTAAATGTATTCAGTGATGATTGAGACTTACCTTAAATGTTATTTCAATTTTAAACTATTAATGAATCTTTTTATTTTACCTTTCATTTCACATCCTGACATGTCTTTTCTTGCATTCTATTGTTTTGGAATACTAAAGTGAAGCTTCACCTTGCATATTTCTAGTAAACTTATACATACATACATACATATATATATATATATATTAATGAGTTCTTTTTATTTCACATTTCATTTCCCAACCTCACATGGCTTGACTTTTCTTTCATTTTATAGATTAGTTCCGATCGATGTTCAAGAAAGTCTCTTTTATTAAGCAACCATCAGTTGAGTTTCCTCCTGGCAAAGAAGCAAACTGGAAATACTAGCAACAGTTTTGAAATTTTTAGAATTTTTGAACTGTTTTCTCATATATTTCACCGATTTTTCTTCCCTTTACCGTTTACAACCGGCTAGTCTTGATTTTCAACTGCCTCAAGGCTAAGTTGAGGCAATCCTTTTCTAAATACTCGTTCCTGTTAAACTCAACCTAATGATTTTATCACTTTCTTATTGTTTTAGAAAGCCACCATGACCCTTTCACTTGTTTGCAGTTTTCACAATTGTGAGTTATAGTACATATATAACCAAAAGCCTTAACCAGACCAACACCATCCACACCTGATACAAACGGCCTCTTGATTTTATCACTTGTTACTTTTCATATAAAAGAAAGTGATTGAGTCTCGAGATCTATCACAGTGGGTAGTAGTATCACTTGTTTACTTTCCTTTTCGTATAGGACGAAAGTGACCGACAAAGATCTATCAAACCAGCTTTGGAGTTAAGACAGGCAGGCAATAAACGCGTGGTCCTGAACCCTGTCTTGCCTGCCAAAACCCTAACTCACCAACTGCGGCAGCTCGTGTATAGCCGGGATGGTGCACAAGGACTGACGCACGAAATCCCTAGAGCTATGGAAGTTGGGATGCCTGTCATTTATCATCATCACCCTGTGCTCAAACGGCTTTCAATAACTCAAAACCTGCCCA
Organism: Adiantum capillus-veneris; assembly: GCF_014529385.1. Lineage (NCBI taxonomy): Eukaryota > Viridiplantae > Streptophyta > Polypodiopsida > Polypodiales > Pteridaceae > Adiantum > Adiantum capillus-veneris. The sequence goes on along the minus strand of NC_140959.1, from coordinate 12,994,223 downwards.
TGTACAAGACGTCATTATTGGCAGCTGCCTATGGAGGGTTCAATGTAGTTGTGGGTGTACATGTGCTTGCTCTGGAGAGATCACAAAAAAGAAGGTAAGAGTCCGCCATCATCAAATTATAAGCAAAGCCAAGGGGCAGGGGCTGATATGTGCCTGTGTGTATGTGTGAGCGCAAATTGAGCAATATCATCAACGAAGCGGGCCGTACGCAATGCGCAAGACCTTAATTAGAGATTAATAAAGTGTCGGTAAGACACATTCTGCCAATTAAATAGGACTCTTTGCCATACAAAAACTGTGACTCTTTGCTCAAGTGAGTCAGCTATACATTTTTATTGTTATTTGTGAGTAGATAATTAGCCATATTAGCCCACAAATGGTTGGCTCTACACTCACAAATTTGGTGGATATGATAATCAAGAAGGCAGGTAATTGTTCTGTGCGATGTAGTTCACCTCAGAAGACATGTAGGTGGCTATGGTGTCCCAAGGATTTGGAAGATTGTCATTGGTGACATAAACCCAGCCCACATTCTGCTGGTAGGCGCGATCGATGATGTCACCGTAGTCGAAGTTGTTGACATTGACATCGGCCGTGTTGTAGGCAAGTGCATAGAAATTGGAGCGGGGATAGGCCGCAGTCCATGTGGCTTGCGACCATTTCAAGGCGTCGGACCCTGAGCTCTCCAAGATGCAGATAACATCCGCGACACGGGAACCATTATAGGAGAGGTAGCTTGCGAGGGTAGATGTGCCTGGGTTGTTGACAACAAGGCTTGAGGCGCTCTTGGACTTGATGTAGTTGTAGAGGGCAAGGTAGTAGGGCTGCTTGCCATCAGTATTATCTACCTCATCCACAAAGATGCCATTGAGGGTGGGGTAGAAGGAGTACCAGCGGTCCACATCGTCCTTCACAACATCAAGGGTTCTATTGGAGTAGTTGCTGTAGACGTAGCCTATGACACGGCCTCCGGAGCTCTGGAGGGAGCTTATGGCAGCTGCGAAGCTGGACTGTTTCGCAGAGGATGGGCCATTGTAGGGGTTGGCAATGGCGACTACTCTGTTGGGGAGCGCCTTGGCGGCAGAGTTGAGTGCGGTCCATGCGGAGGGGTTCGCTGATGGGTCGAAGTAGGCGGGCACCATGATGTTCACCAGATTGTCGGTGGCTGCGAGGCTACATGCTGCAACCGACACAAGTAGCACCAGGAGGGTACTGATCATGGGGGAGCTCATTTTCTGCACGTTAATGATATTAGAGCCGGCTAATATGGATGCACAGAGTAGCACTCCCCTCTCTTTCTCTGTCTCTCTCTCACGACTGTGGGCTGCGCTTGGTTGAGAATCCTAGGTACTGTATATAGCTCGACACCTGCTTGGATGATGATGATGACGATGATGCAGATCTCAATAATTTGCTACCAGGCTTTTGGCTACACACTATTTCAACTGAAGTGTCACATCATATTATTAACCAGCTCAGGCCTTGTTATTATTGACTTTCCCACAGGCGAAGGTCCACGACTCCCAAGCGCCCGAAATTCGAATCCTCACAAAATCCACCACAGTAGTGCTGCCGAGTGTCAATTCGACTTTCAACACTAAATGCCAACTACCTGGAGGTGGCGTTGACCAGAAATTTAGCCATTCACCAAAACCACCGAGTGCCTCATCACTATATCACACCGGCATGGTCAAATGGGATCAATGGTGGAGGAGGAAAACGCGGGGCGCGCCAATCGTGGACCGTCAGATTCGACAATCGCCCCGAATTTACTAGTCAGCCCGAATTTACAAATTTACCCTAAATTTACTAATCGGCCCACATTTACAATATGAGATACTCGAATCCCCTATACTTCAACGAACGCATACGGGCGTAGTGGTTAGTGCACATGGCTCGCCGTGGAGAGGTCACGGGTTCAAGACGTGGGGCACGGACTGCCCCGAATTTACCAAATGTCCCGAATTTACAAATGTGCATCTTACGTTCCAAATCACCTCAACCGTAGATCCCATTTGTAGCTGCCCATGCGAGATAGTGTGGAGGGAGTGCCCACATGGCGCACACACACACACAACTTTCCAAAGAAAATTTAGCAAAACATCCAAGGACTTTATTCCGTTCTTGATGAATGCTGAAGGAAGTGTTGTTGACTCACATGTACAGAATCTGAAAGTGGCTAAAGAATTTTACTATGACATTTTATCATCTCCCCCCAAAAGAGGGGCTGTCCGTACTACTGGCAGGGCTAAGATAGCTAGCATAAGGAAAAATTTATTCCTATGCAGCTAGCCAAACAAATGGACCAGCCTCTCAGAGGGGGAGATTAATGATGCTATTGATGCATGCACTAAAGGATGAAAAATCACCTGGAGCTGATGGTATCCCCAATGAATTTTTTGGTCCCACAATATCTCTTGTCCATTTGGAGTGAGGCCAACAGAATAGGAGATCTGTCCACTTCTATGAACATTGGTATAATTAGGCTCATTCATAAGAGGAGAGCTAAAGAGGACCTTGGGAACTGGAGACCTATCTCCTGTCTGACTTCAATCTACAAAGTCTTTTCTTTATCTTTAGCCAGAAGATTGAGTCTTATTATGCATCAGATAATCCTACATGAGCAAAAGGGCTTTAATATAAAGGTGAGATTATCCTTGATGCAATCGTCACTTTGTGGGAGACCATTGATTTCTTGGAAGACAGTGAGTTGGATTAAATTTTCTTTAAGATTGATTTTAACAAGGCTTATGACCAGATGGAATGGGACTTCATTTTCCAATCTTTGCAAGACATTGGTTTTGGTAAAAAATTCATTAAGTATGTTCAGATTTTATTTGGCAATGCCTATGCAAGGGTAGATCAATAATGGTGATCTTTCTGAATGCCTTCCTTTAATGAGATCCATCAAACAGGGCTGTCCAATTGCACCTATGCTATATGCCATAAGTTCTGACTCTTTGGGTTGGCTGGTTCAGGATGAGCTTAAGAAAGGTAATATCAAGGGGATAAAAATACTTGGTGTCGAAAAGGATTTGGTTCTCCAACAATTTGCAGATGACACTAACTCTTTAATGGCAAATGATATTCCTCATATCATCTTAGATACAGGATGTATGCAAATTCAAGATGGACAGATTTTAGGCTGCTTGGTATCCCTATGGGATTCAAGGTCACATATGCTCAGAGATGGGATTGGGTGGTTCACAAGTTCAAGCAGAAGATGCAGTATTGGTAGTTTCATCAAGTCTCTGTGTCTTCTAGATCTTTTGTTTTAAATCATTACTTACTGCCCTCTCTTATCATTGTTTCTGTCCTGTTCGTACCCAGCTAAGTATCAGATGAAAAAGGTGACTAGTTTGGCTAGAAACTTTCTATGGGGAGGAGGTGTAGATCAGCACAAGATATCTAAAGTTCCATGGGAGACTTGTTGTCTTCCTAAAGAGAAAGGGGGATTGGGTATCCTCAATCTGGAATTTCTGTACGAGTGTAAGACAAGGGAAGCTAGAGCCTGAGAATCCACCAGCCAATCAAACATTATATAGGCAAGTCCCTGGCCCTTTGCCCTAGTTGGACTCCCCGTTCCACACCGCCTAGCCCGGCCTTGCCCTTGTCTAGTCCCGCCTTGCCGGTGTCCTGACATTACTCCCCCCTTAAAGAAGAGTTTTCGTCCTCCAAAACAAAAAAGGGAAACTTCTTTTGAAGAACACTAATGTTTTCCCAAGTGGAATCCTTCATGGATCCAGCTATTTGGTTGATCGGAACATGGTTCCGCAGGAGGTTCAATGAAACCAAGAGTAACATCTTGATTTTCCACATTGTTGTCCATTTGCAACCAGCTTGTGTTACCGATTCCTATCCTATCATTGTGTGTAGACTTCATTTAGAACACACATGAGTATTCAAAACGAGTTATCACACAAAGATGTACCCTAAAGAGTACCTCTTTTCCCTTTCCATGAAAGTAACTTGCTAACATACTCATCAGTCAAGTTTAAGTCCTTGACTTGTTTTCCAATTTTAGCAGTAAACAACCCCACCATCACTAGTGTTCAAGGTTGAGAACTTGATTTATACATGGAGAGACTATACCTAGTCAGTCGCAAACATGCTTTAACTTATGGTAAGAATCTCCAAGTGGAGCAATAAGTGCTTACTGATTGGATCGTTTGGTGATAATGTACGCACTTTGCATATCCTTTAGCACAAGACTAGACTCTTTGTAATCTACGTATCCCCTTGGATAACTGACAGTGCTGAGGTGTGTTTTCCTCACGGTTTACGGGCAGACGTCCTAGATGACTGGTAAATGGGAATCACAATATCGTGTAACATTGTTGAGGAATCAACAATGTCTGAAATAACCATCGTGGTTAACTTGAAAAATCCACAAACACTCAAACCGAGACATGACCTCTATTGGTGATTAGTAGACCCAAAAGTAATCTCCTAGAGATACTGCACATAGAGTGCAAAATTCTTCATAAGCAACAATTTGAGGAATATGCATGCCGTTTCAAATCAGTCTTTGCTAAACACTAGGTCCCATAACACTTAGTGTGCATGCACTTAGCAAAAAATGATCCAAACCTGTATATACATGGTGATCCTTGCCAATACTTATGGAAAATGTGATGTGCCTAGCACACATTAAAAAGGAATGTAAATAGGTCTGAAAAGAAACTAAATACTTTCAGTTTGCAATCTCATGCAAGCCTTGCTGAAACGTCTAAACCATAATAGAAGGTGAAACAGTGATCACTTCTAGGTACAAACAATGAAACTTTTTCATTTTCTATATGTATAAACAACCATCTGTAATGTTATTTAGCAGTACTTGGACCTTAACAAGTCATTCTAAGTATCCGACAATTTCTGGCCACTGAAATTTCTCCTAATACGCCGTGCTAAAAATGGTCTAGAAAACTGATTGGACCAACACTTAGGGACTTTGTCATGACACATATTTGAAATAGTGGGCGCCGGTGTCAGTCCCAGAGCTCATATTCGCCACATGTGGAATATGTCTCAACTAAGGATGTCTGAGAAAAGAACATCCTACAAGTACAAGATGTACTTCTGTGTGGAGGTAACTGCAAACATGTAATGTAATGTTATTTAGCAGTACTTGGACCTTAACAAGTCATTCTAAGTATCCGACAATTTCTGGCCACTGAAATTTCTCCTAATACGCCGTGCTAAAAATGGTCTAGAAAACTGATTGGACCAGCACTTAGGGACTTTGTCATGACACATATTTGAAATAGTGGGCGCCAGTGTCAGTCCCAGAGCTCATATTCGCCACATGTGGAATATGTCTCAACTAAGGATGTCTGAGAAAAGAACATCCTATAAGTACAAGATGTACTTCTGTGTGGAGGTAACTGCAAACACTCTACGACAGGAGTGATAGGGACCCTCTTTAGCCTTTCTCCACACTGGATAAACCAAACTCCTTGAGTTCCTAGACCATGTTGCATCCCATGTGACAACATGTGCCAAATAAACCCTATAAGTGGGTCTTCAACTGCATCATGCAGGAACTTATGTTGGACACGATAGCCCAAAACTGCTTGGCTCTTAGATGACCGTGTCATTTCTCATAAGAACAAAAATGGATGCAAACATAGTTCATGAATTCTACATAAAAAACGAAAAAACAAAACCAACACAGATTGTATCTGTAGGTTAAACATTGTGTTCACTTATCTGAAGTGAAAAGCACCTGCCCATTTGTCCTGCCTACAAAGGCCTAGGAACACGAAGTGAAATGCAATTAATATTGCACAAATAACCTTGGGATGCCTTTTTGCAATCCAAACCCCGTGGTTAAACTTTGTAGGAAAAATTCTCTACTAGCAGCCGGCCCATGGCCTATGTTCGTGATCCCCCTTGGGTTGGCTGTGCAGTACATTCCATTGAAAGTCGAAACTTTTTCACTACCCTGTGGTAGTCTGTGGACTTCTTTTCTTGAAAATACAAGGGCGAAGGGTCCAACAATTGACCATCAACCCTACTAAGTGATTCAGTAATCACGAGCTGGGTCTTACCCCAAAACTTTACTCCAATAGGCCCTCTTAGTGCTAAGAGGAGCTCTACTAAAATTGGAGTTGTATGCACAACTAGAGCTTTTTCACACCCAAAAATCCATAATCTGAGGTTTTTGTGAGTAGTCGTGCACTCTGAAATACTGGCTTCATCCATACACCTTGGTAGATAAGATAAGCCCTTATGAGTTTAAGACGTTAACACTAGAATGGTAACCTAACAGGACATAAAAGTGTCCTTTCAGGGTTTTGGGAAAATTTTCCAAAACCATAGTAGATCCACTCATTTTGAAAAATCCTTTCGTGAGCTTATAGTTCAATAACTACTACATATGGAAAAAATGAGAAACTTGTAATTTTTCTCATTCCTTGGTCACTACAAGCCTCCAAAGTTGATGGACCCGTGCATTTTGCCCAAAACAGCAATTTCTTATGGTTGATTGCATATAAATAAGAGTGGGGATTTTTATAGGACATGAGATAAAATGCCCCGTTAACTTCAATGGGATGGTGACCAAAACATATGGTTGCTTTTACCTCAGTAATTTTTTTTTGGGCAAGAAAAATAGGTACAAAAAAGTTGCATTTTTGCCATTCTGCGGACCTATCATCAAAGTTTCTATAGTCATGCTCAATACAGATACTATATACATGTTTTCTTAGTTCCCTTTGGGCCTTTGGATTCAAAAGGATCCATGGAGCATGTCAAAAGAATAATGGATCTCTTACAATTGGAGCCTTGGGGCAATGATAAAGTGCTAAATACAACAAACATGAAAAAACTGGGTTTAGCATTATGACCTCTAGAAACCCATAGAAACTACTCAATATCTAGCCAAGTTTGTAGTCTATGATTCGATATAGTTACTACCTACAAAATACACACAATTGGCCGAAGAAACTAGCAATATTGAGAAAGTTATACTTGCTACTCTAAAATGTATCGTATTCTTCAGTAATCAAAAAACTCAACCATCATCATATACTATGCTATATAGCATATTAGGTTCCCCAAAACTCAAGGAAGATTAACTTTATGTTATACATTACACTTACACAATCAAAATTGAATTTGGATATCTAGAAAGCCACCAAAAAAATCATGAAAGTGCTAATTTTGGCCAAAAAACAAGATTATGCAATTCTTGTAAATTGGTCATAACTTTCAATCTTAACACTTAGCTCTCCCTACAAGCATCAAAACATGTTGAGAACTATGAAGGCCTAACCTCTAGCCATCTAAACCTCACAGACATGAAGTTTAGAGTGGTATAGTTGCCAAAAATTGAAAAAAAACAAAAAAAAGGACCCGTTTTTTCACACATTTTAGATTCAAAAATGTTGTGCAAGAGTAAGGGTAATGGTGAGATCGATACTCCAAAAAAAATACTAAGTTTTTTTCAGCTCATAAGCTAACTTTGTGGATATATAGCACCTAGAAATTCATTTTCATACTCTTCAAATAATTCAAGAAAAATGGTCACTTAAGAGGACACAAAAGTGTCCAAGGACATAAAAGTGTCCTGTTACCATTCTAGTGTTAAAAAACGCTACTTGACTGTCACACTCAAAGTGTGGCGTGCAAAAATAAGGTCCAAAAAAATCACTAATGGCAAGACTCGTGCTTGTCCATTTACAAAGAGATGGTAAGTGATGGCTCGTAGCCCTTCCTGCTGGCATAATACGGTCCTATTACCGTATTATGATAGAAAGAGTTTAAGAAAATTGTGTCTAGTTTCACCTTTCCCACATACAAAGTGGGAAGAGAGAGAGAGAGAGAGAGAGAGTGCTTGGCTCAGGAAAAAAACCCCCTTATTGGAATGTCTTGTATGCCAGACCATGTCCGTGTTTTATCCTATAAGTATACAACTACACATCCTTGGAGAGAGATGTTTAGCTTATCCTGTAAGCGTACAACTGTGTACTTGTACCACTCCCTTGTAGAGATAAGTATCCAAAGTCACATCATGTCCCACAAACCGTGTATGGGACCGTGACTGTATTAGGGTGACTTGAATAGGGCACTTTGTCGGTGAATCTAGTCGAAATTTAAGGTTCTTTTTAGTGTTGTTGTGTGTTGATAGCAACCAAAAATCATATTAAACAATCCATCCTTAGTCTGTCCTTGACAGAGTTGCAAGTGTGATAGCGGAAGCGTAGTTCACGAGGTGGTAGAATTGAATCCACCGAAGTAGCATGCCTTGCACCCAGTATGGTAAGCCCTTGCCGAGAGTGATGGCCTCAACCGTGAGAACCAAAACCATGAGGGCCTTGCACAGTTTAGACTGGTAGGGATTCTGATAGTCCCTATTTTGACAGTTCCCTGAAGTCGTGCTTCCTATAAAATTGCCAAAGCACTTTGCTTTGCACAATGACAGTAATTGCTGAGTAAAGTGTAAACAAGAAAAAACAAGAAAAACTTAAACTTGGCTAACCTGATCGTTGCTGTAACCAGTTGGCGCGATATTCCGTGGAAGAAAACTCGATTAGAAATGGTGCATAGCCATATCTGCTACACGAGTGGGATCTGTCCCTTGTATCATATACATGTTCCTCATGAAATAACCTGCTGGCATATTGTCAAGTCCATCCCAAATGTGTATGCTCATAGCATAGGCCAAACATGGAAGTCTTTTCTTTGCATGATACTTTTCAGTAGACCCACTTTTTGGATGCTACCATGCCTCAAAGTTACAGATACTCTTGCTCATAGACAAATGTCTTGCTGGGCTTGATCACGGTGAAGAAGCCTTGCTCCAGTGATGTCGAGAAAACAAGCCCTAACAATTTGCGTGACAGTTTCTTGAAATGGTCGTTAATGGTTGGTCCTGTCGAGCACCTGCTGCCTCCTTCATCCAGATTAGCAACAGACCGTGCCAATCTCCATGAGATTCTCTAGCACTACCATGCCCTAACTTTTGGCAGGCATGGACAAAGCCTTGCTGTGAAACAAGAGCATGTCCTACTCAAGCCTTGCTTGATTTTGATCGTCAAACCAATCATTGGTCTTTGGACAACCCAAGTTTGCTAAACACAATTCTCGGCATGATCCAACCGTGCGGGGTTTTTATGCCTTGGATAAGCTATGCGTGCAAGAAAATTTGATAACAACACAGTTTGCACCATCCTTTCTCGTGTCTTGATGCAACATGTTCTTGAGGAAAACAAAGCAGTATTGAAAGCATTTATTTACCTGTTATTGTTTACCTGCTAAATGCCCTCGAGCAATTTGTCGTATCGGCCACAGTGCCTACGTTTTCAAGCATCCTTGAACCTCGAACCATGTTCAATATTTGAGTCAATTTTACTGCATACTGGTATTTATTAGCAAAATCTTCACAGATTCCTAATTGTGTTGCTTGAAGAGGAGCTCTAAAACCCCAACAGCACACCCCAAAACAATGATCGAACGCGGGCAGATGAAGTTGGGACTCCTAAGTGCAACTACCATAGCCATTACACTCCCCTGGAAAGTTGTTAGCGAAGGTGTATTTTATAAAGAAAAAAAGAACAGTCCTCCAGCCCCTCTTGCTCCAGTCATCCAGTCATCGTCATCGCCATCCCCATCCCCATCCCCTGCTTGCTCGTGCTACGAATGGTTTCGACCTCCTGATCCTGATGCCATTGCCATCCCCTGCTGCATAATGCCATCGCACACCACTTGCATTTGCACTCCCTACCCGCCAAGCTGGAGTCTCAAAGGATCTTGATAGATTCGCTTTTGAGACAATTTTTTTAAAATCGTTAGCACATACTCCATCTTAGCCTAAATTTTAATTGCCCCTATTGAAATTGTGCCTTATGGGTCCAAGTTGGTTTGTAGAATATGGAAGGCATGGAATACTTTCAAAGCCAACTGGAATCCCATCCAAGAAATCATGTATAACTACTGTTCCTTCTTGCTAGACTCTTTCTGGTTTGGATTTTTTGCAGGTAAAGCTGATGCTAGCTATGGGAGAAGAGGACATAAGTGTTTTAAAGCTGGGATCATAATCCGGAATGATTTGGTGGAGCAGGTTAAACTGAAGTCTCATCTCATCCTTCAAAGAGAATACATGATCTCATGTACAGATGCCAATTGGTGTATACAGAGGGCAAAGTTGTGCATGGTCAAATGCATTGTGCCATCCAGAGGCTCTTCATCCCACAGCAAGGTGTCACATCTTGCCTCTCTAATGTACAAACATTTTACTACCAAAGGCATTGTGGAGCAGACCTCAAGCAAAAGCTTAACAAAATTTGGAAAACTAACTGGAGTTGTAAACAATGGACCTACAGGTTCAGATGTCTTTGGGCCTATGCAAGCTCCAACAAGCAAATCACTCTTATGTGGATCCTCATGCATCAAGGTATATGGACAACAAAAAGAGCTCTAAAGGCTGCACTGGGAAATGGAAATTGTAACAGATGTAAAGAAGCTATTGAGGATTGCAATCATCTCTAGTTCAATTGTAAAGACAATAGAAAATCCTAAAACTACTTCAGACAGTTATCTCTTGCTTCTCTCTCAATGTTTTGGATTATAAGGACCTCATGTTGGGGAATTGCAAAGCCATGGATGTTCTCCTATGGAACAAGTGGAGAGGGGATGTCCTATGGCATATATGGCTTAAGAGGAATGCCTCTATCTTCCAACACCTAGTTTCATATCCCTTGCCTCTCCTCAAAAGGAGACTCTTGTGTTCTGCCAATTAGCTATGTAAAAAGGCCTCATTTCTGCTATATGAGACTAAATCTATCACCACCCTCCAAAAAGGTGTAAGATGGCAAAAATGGAGGATTGTTATGCCGAGGATCTACCAAGCCTCTAGATTCATTATGATGGAATTTGTGGCTTGATTTGGTGATTTGGGCTAACCCACCCCTTACTTGTGGGTTCCTTGTATCTTTTTTCTGCATTTGCTAATCAATTTCTACTTTCCTAAAAAAAAAACAATTGACAAACCCCCCTCCCCCCCCCCCTTAAGTGTTCACAGAAAACCGACCTTTAGTGTATTTTTAAAGGACAAAAATTAAAAATGTCCGGTTAGTTTTAAAGGCCACCCTGAAAGAAACCACCCCCATCGCCCCCCCCCCCCCCCAAATAGAAAGTGAAAGCTCCAAGGCTTCCACGTGGTAGTGACTTTCTTAACTCAGAAAGAGGAAAAGTAGGGAGCACTCAGAAAACGTTTCCAAAATGTCAAAAGTTTGGATGGTAGAGGGGTTTTTCGAGCATATTGTTGTATAATAACTCAAGTACCAATTCTATTCGAAACTCTCTTCTCAAAATGGTTACTTTTTGGCTTCTATATTACACATATTGAAGCTTAAAAATTTCAAGCAAGAAGAAGGCCTCCACTTGTCATGCATTGGTTCACTTGTCATGCATTGGTTCACTTCACAAAAGTCTAGACCAAACATCTATACTATATATGAAACAGCTTAAAAACTTCAAGGAAAGAGAGACCCTCTATGTGTCACATTATGCTTCGTGTCACATTATGCTTCGTTTCAAAGAGAACTTTTAAAGAACATTTAATTGAAAATGCAAAAGTAAAGGGTAAGTACTGGGATGGTAGAAAATGAAAAGACTTATGAGGGAGTCTTGAGTGTGGAAAGTCAAAAAGACCTTAGTACTCTATCTAAATTTATAATACTTAAGCCTATAGTTTTTGGGAGGCCATTTCACTCCGGCCCTCAATTTCAAGACTGACCACTTTTATTTTTGAAAAACATTTAAAGGGTGGCTGTGGCTTTCTTTTACATTTTGAAGGCTGTAAAAAATTTTCTCCATGTGTTGCTCAATGAACCTCCCTTGGGAGGTTTGCATGCACCTTCCATGTCGTAAATGATCTTTGACCTCAATGCTCGAAATTCAAAAGTTAGATGCATGTATTCGTGTGTGTGTGTGTGTGTGTGTGTGTGTGTGTGTGTGTGTGTGTGTGTGTGTGTGAGAGAGAGAGAGAGAGAGAGAGAGAGACATTCTCTCGATGTGTGTAAATATAAGAGAGGAAGTCAACGCGCCATTCCCCGAGGTGTTGGGGCATTGCACAAAGACTTTCCACATTTGCATTGCATTAATGAAGTACATTGAGCTCACGAATTTAGTGATAGGAGTCCAACAATTTGTTATGGATGTCTTGCACATTGTGTGTGTGTGTGTGTGTGTGTGTGTGTGTGTGTGTGTGTGTGTGTGAGAGAGAGAGAGAGAGAGAGAGAGAGAGAGAGAGAGAGAATGCATGTGTAAGTGAGCGAGAGAGAGAGAGAGAGAGCACCATTCACTACAGCTTGTGTGTGTGTGTGTGTGTGTGTGTGTCTGTGTCTGTGTGTGTGTGTGTGTGAGAGAGAGAGAGAGAGAGAGGGCTCTCACACCGGCACTAGAGAAGAGAGAGAGGGGAAGGAGAGTAAGCATTGGTTTTACAATCAACAAATCGACAAAGCAACAATAAACAAAAATATCCACAATCGAGAATCAAAAATAAAAAATCAAAATCGGCATCTATGAAATTGAGAGTTGACGCAATTTGGAAAGTTCAATCCGACAAATTCAAGGTAGAAGATGTGCAAGCCTAAGGTAGGAGCAAGTCCAAGGTGGATGACAGGAGGGAACTCTAACAATTCACGGCTATTTTTTAAGGTTTTTACGCTAGATTTCTTTGAGCTTTGTTAGTTCTCTCGCCTTTGGTTTGACTTGGAATTCAAAGGTGAATCTCAAAATTTGTAAGTGGGATTACACTAAATCTAGGTTTTCTCAAGCGTTTAAAGGCAAATTAGAGTTTTTGAGGCAAATCTCAAAATTTTGTAAAGGGGATTACACTAAATCGAGTTGAGGCATAGTGCTTTCTCCTAAAAACTTCAAAAACTTTAGTATGAGAAATTTTAGGGGCAATTTGATTATATTTGAAAGCTTTTACACTCAATTTCTCTATACTTTGTAGATTTCCTCACCTTCAAATCTATAATTTAGAGATAAATTTCAAAATTGCAGGTGGAATTACACTAAAGGATACTCCAAGCATTTGGCTATACTATACCTTTTTTCTAACATTTTAGAGGCAAATTTAATATATTTGAAGGTTTTTGCACCAAACTTATCTGCACTTTGTAGATTCTCTAAACCTTTGTAGTTTCTCTTTTTTTTTAAATGCTCTTAAGAGCTTGATTTGAATTAACTCAAAAAGAATACATGCAAACCTTGGCACATCCTTTGTATAGGGGTCTCCAACCAATACAACATATCCACACAGTGACCCAAAACATACCCAAACATTTTCGCAAGTACACTATATTTCTATCAAGACTTCTTCTTCTCGGCAAGCCGCTTCCTCCTTCTTGATAAAAAGCCATTCGCAATTAGAGATAAATCTCAAAAAATTTAGATGAAATTATACTAAACTTAAGCTTCTTCCTCCAATTGTTGTGGATGTCCTAACATTCAAATTAAATCTTATGAGCGTGTGTCCCTTCCTATGAGAGAGAGAGAGAGAGAGAGAGAGAGAGAGAGAGAGAGAGAGACCCTTTGCTTGGCACCCAATCCACTCTTTTTCTTTCTTTACCTTTGTCTCCCCTCCCCCCCCTCCAATCCCTTTCCTTATGTCACGTGGCAAGGGCCTCCAAGGTGCATTAGGTATAGTTGATAAAATTTGTAGGTGGGATTATATTAAACCTAGGTTTCTCTTGAGCACTGGGGTACACAATAGATTTTTGCTATTATTCAATAGTCCATTATCTATACTCTTTATAATGGAGTTTAAAAAATTAGATGAAGGAGAGGGCCTCCACGCTTTGTTTTTTGGTTGATTTGCATGGCCTATTGGAATCAATGATGAAATTGAGTTGTTGAGACCCTATTGGGTCGTCCCCCTTACCATAGACGCATTAAT
>NC_140959.1:12847814-12972814 GCF_014529385.1 Adiantum capillus-veneris | reverse complement strand
TTTAGCCCAAAATTCATGACTAAAGATGCAAAAGCTCCCCACTCTGTTATAAAAGCTGTTTTGTGTTGATCCTCCTCAGCATCCTTGATTTGATTGTACATTTCTTTCCCTACTATTGCAACTAATATTGTATCACAAAATGGCATTGGAAATGGATCTGTGATACTGGTTGCATTCAACTTTTTGTAATCAACACAAACTCTAATCTTGCCATTTTTCTTGGGTATAAAAATTATGGGTGATAAGCAGGTAACTTAATGAATTGGTTTTATAAACCCAACAACCTACAGCTTGTCAATTTCATGCTTGACCTACTGTGCGAAACTTGGGATCATTATGTACCTTTGTTGCACAATCAGAAGTGCATACTCTTTGAGATTAATATGATGTTGATGCAAAGTAAGATCTATTACCTTAACTTTAGAATAGTCCCATGCAAAAACATCTTTATATTTCACCAATTACTGAAACAAATCCTGCAACAAGAACAGTCCATCCACATGAATACTGACATTGATGATCTTTGGATCTTCTTCAGTACCCAAATTGAGGTCCTTTAACTCATCTTGCTTAACTCTGTTTGATCCTCCAAACCTTTTGTTATATATCTTCTCAGCCAAATCTCTTCCTTCCTTTTCCTCCTACTATAAAGTTTCCTTTGAGCTAGAAGACAAATTCTGATGCACCATCTGTAGTACCTCTGATTCATGTATTTCTTGTCCACGAGCTAGGTCTAAATACAAGTCTTCTACTTTATCTTCCTTTTGCAAAATTCCTTCTATATCCACTTCAAATACAGGTACAATGGTTGGATTAGCCTTTAAAAAAGCTTCTTCCTCATCAGCCTCAACTTCTTCTTCCAAATTAATGGTTTGATCACACAATGGTCTCTCCTTAAAAGGAATGTTCCTTTAAGTATGTAGCCTGATTTACCCCTTGTAATTTTTTGTAATAATAATGCACATTTGTAAGGCCCCCATTATGAGGAGAAGCCATCGTGCGTGAAGAACAAATCACTCGCCGGAAAACAAAATCACTCGCAAGAAACCAAAATTTTCACTGCCAGTCTCAAGCTTATGGCCGGATGGTGGCCAAAAAGTGGTCGAAAAATGGTCGATCATTTGGCCGGTTGGTCAGTGGTTGGTAGTCAATGGCCGATGGCCGATGGTCGGAAGTCAATGGCCGGTGGCCGATTTCAAAGGAGGACTTGTCTTCTCAAGGGTGGCCACACATGGGCGGATTGGAGGGTCCGGTTTGGACTTATCTACACAAAGGCGGCTACACATGGCTGCCTCTCATGAGAGAGGGCAACCCTTTTGGCCTATAAAAGGAGGCCATTTCTACACAGATTTCACAGCATAAAGTTGATGCAACAAGATGGGTGTGAGGTGGTGAGAGTGAAGCAAGACGGGAGCTCTATTAAGGGTACAATCCCTTTGTAATCTACTTCTTGTTTGAAGTACTAAATCTATTAAGTGGCTGCTTTCTTGTGGATGTAGCCCACATTGGGTGAACCACGTATATTGTGTACTCTCTCTCTCTCTCTCTCTCTCTCTCTCTCTACTCTTTAATCTCTTGTGTGTGAAAATTATCTCTCTCCATTAAGTAATCTTCTCAATTATCTACTTAGCTACATCATATTTCCTAACAACTAGTATCAGAGCAAGGTTTGCTTGTAGCTAAATTATCTCGAGGAAAGGATTCCTTGAATTGAGTGGGAGTAATGGCGGAGAAAGGGAAGCTCAAGATTGAGAAATTCAATAGAAAAAACTATCAACATGGAAGATGCAGATTGAAGACTATCTCTACCAGAAGGACCTCTATTTGCCACTAGGCGGTCTTGCAAAGAAGCCCGCAATGATGGCAGATGAAGCATGGATTGTCCTTGATTGAAAGGCACTGGGAACAATCCGGTTATGCTTGGATTCAATGGTGGCCTTCAACGTTTCGGAGATGAAGACCACGGAGGACTTGATGAAGGCACTTGACAACTTCTACAAGAAACCATTGACATCCAATAAGGTATTTCTCATGAAGCGCTTGTTCAATCTAAAGATGGCAGAGAATGGTTCAGTTGCAAAACACCTAAATGAATTTAACACCAACATAAGTCAACTTCGATCGATGAAAATAAATTTTGATGACGAAGTGTGAGCTCTCCTCATACTATTGTCTCTATCAGATAGTTGGGACAGCCTTGTGAGGGTTGTAAGTAATTCTATTTCTGACACAAATAGTCTTAAGTTTGATGATGTTGTGGGTGTTCTCCTAAGAGAGGAAATGTGAAGGAGAAGCATAGAGAATCCTCAAGTGCTACATTGTCAGTGGAAACAAGAGGAAGGCCTAAGGAGAGGTTCAAAAACCAAATGGGTCATGATCGCTCAAGATGGAGCAAGTCATGCACAAAGTCAGTTCTTGAATGTTGGAACTGCGGCAAGAAGGGCCATGTCAAGAAGGATTGTTGGTCCAAGAAGAAGAAGGAGTCGGAGTCTCAAGACAACAAGCCAACATCGGAGGCCAATTCTCTCATTAGACAATGTGTCTAATTTCTAGATAGTAGATTCCGGGGCTTCATTCCATGTGACACCACACAAGCAACATTTCCAAGATTACACCAAAGGTAATTTTGGGCATGTATACTTGGCACATTGAGGTGAGATATCACTTCATACGCACTCTTTTGGAAGAGGGACAACTAAAGCTAGGAAAGGTGCATACAAGTGAAAATACTGCAGACATGTTTACAAAGGTGGTCAATAAGGAGAAGTTGAGATTTTTCTCATCTTCAATTGGCATTCAAGGATAAGAAGCCAGGATGGAAATCAGTCACAAGTTTGGTTTGAAGATCGATCTCCAAGTGAGAGATTGTTAAGTATGGAGCCTGATTTACCCCTTGTAATTTTCTATATTAAAAATGCACATTTATAAGGCCCCCATTATGAGGAGAAGCCATCGTGCGTGAAGAAAAAATTACTCATCGAAAAACAAAATCACTCGCCAAAAACCAAAATTTTCACGGCCATAGTCTCGAGCAAAGCTCGCGACTGGCTTCGCCAGAATATTTCTTTTCGCCGGAATATTATGGCCGGATGACGGTCGAAAAGTGGTCGGAAAACGGCCGGTCATTTGGCCAGTTGGCCGGTGGCTAGTAGTCAATGGCCGGTGGCCGATGGTCGGAATTCAATGGCTGATGGCTAGTGGCCAAATTCAATGGCCGGTGGCCGATTTCAAAGGAGGACTTGTCTTCTCAAGGACGGCCACACATGGACGGATTGAAGAGTTCCGATTTGGACTTATCTACACAAGGGCGGCTACACATGGCTGCCTCTCATGAGAGAGGGCAGCCCTTTTGGCCTATATAAGGAGGCCATTTCTATACACATTTCACAGTGTAGAGTTGATTCAACAAGGTGGGTGTGAGGTGGTGAGAGTGAAGCAAGGCGGGAGCTCTATTAAGGGTATAATCACTTTGTAACCTACTTCTTGTTTGAAGTACTAAATCCATTAAGTGGCTGCTTTGCCATGGATGTAGCCCACATTGTGTGAACCACGTATATTGTGTGTACTCTCTCTCTCTACTCTATAATCACTTGTGTGTGAAAATTATCTCTCTCCATTAAGTAAGTCACTCAATTTTCACTTAGCTACGTCATATTTCCTAGCAGCTCCTTTTCCCCAACATAGGGATTGTAATTACCTATTTCTCTTTCTTCAAAACAACCTTGTTCTCACCCAATCCTGCTTGACTTTAGCCAATCTGAACCAAGGCCTCCCCAATAACATGTTATAGGAGGTATCACCTTTCTCCATCTTCAAAACAACAAAATTCACGTGTAGCTCATTCCTTTACTTTTGTGGCATCCGCATAATATTGATTGATTGCTTCTTGCATATTTCAAACCTTGTCTTGAGTTTGCTAGTAGCGTTGCGTCATTTCGTCAATGCGATCCTATTCAAACTCCTCAGCTCTCGTGCTTTCCTCTCTTGAACGTCTGTTTACCGAGATTATAATATACTGGATGGCCATTACAAAAAAATGTCGCACATCGTTGGGGGTGTAGTTATGTAATTGAAGTTGTTGTAGAAGCGTGATAATAAGAAAGTAAGTAAAGATATTGTTCCTTTTAATACAAACGTTGTAGCAAACAAACAATGAAACAGCACGATTACTTATGTTAAAGGCATTCAAACACGTTCGCCAACCACAGCTATAGTCATCAACCTGCGTGGGCACGGTGACCTGTTCGTGCTGGATGGTAGTCCCTAGATCATGTTCTAACAAAACATGCTCTACACAGCATACAAATTTTTTCGCGGCACTACATACCTAACCACTTGAGTCAATAACACATTACAAAGAGATACTACTTCCATATGTGCCTTATGTTTTTACACGCCCATGAGACAATCTGCTTTGCCTGGAGTTTGTGTAGTACTAGACAGTCTTATCTTCAAGGTCAAATAACAACAGACTCCAATGATCACTACACCAAAACCATCAAAAATGAGGAGAAAGAAGATCCTAAATCCAACATGGTTTTTACAAGGCAAGAAGAAACTCATGGTTGATTGTATGCAGTGACCAGAGATCGCACTAGATCAAAATTGACTCTGCTAAACCATCCCAACATAGCCAAAAAGGAAACTCCGTTGTTCTGAAGCATAAGCAAGATCATCGGATCTATTACGTATATTTTTTTTTGAACATCAGCGGGTAGAAGCGAGATAGCATGCCTAACATGAATCAATGGTAGAGATTAGACTTTTCAGCGGGCTATCTCGTTTTGCCAGAAACACATGGGTCAATACCGAGCGATTGGGGCACCTATCGAATTCCGTAAGCCACTGACTCGCTTGGTATTGACCCATGTCTTAACTATAGTGAGCCATCTAATGAACCAAGCTTGACTCATAAAGAGCTTGAGACATACCACATAGCAATGTTGACGACTGTCGCAAAGACATGGGTCAATACCGAGCGAGCTGTGTACCTATCAAATTCCATAAACAACTAACTCGCTTGGTATTGATCCATGTCTTAGCGGTAGTGAGCCATCTAATGAACCAAGCATGACTTATAAAGAAAATCTTGAGATGTAACACATAGCAATGTTGACGACTGCCACAAAGACACGGGTCAATACCGAGCGAGTGGTCTATCTATCCAATTCCATAAGCCACTGACTCGCTTGGAATTGACCCATGTCTTAACGGAAGTGATCCATTTAATGAACCAAGTGTGACTTATAAAGAGCTTGAGAAGTACCACATAGCAATGGTTACGACCGCATCCGCTGCGTTGGAGTTGGAGAAACTGCGCATGCACAGGAAGTCTTGTTGATCGAGGTTGAAAATGCAGGACTCTTCTGACCTTCCAAGTAGCAGTATATGTGCATGCAGAGGCACTGAGAGGATCATGACTTGCAATTCCTCTTTGTTTTCTTCATTGATTTTCTCTAAAATACTCCAGTCCTCTGATAAAGGCTCCTTGTTGGATGGCCCTCATGAAGCAAAGGCTTCCCCTTTCCTTTCTTGAGCTTTATCCATCTCCTCCAATACAAGCTCAAGGTCCATCCAGATAGGATCATTCTCCTCCCTAGAGGGATCATTTCTCTTTGTGGCTGCCTCAGGGTCCACCTTGGGCTGGTCATTTTCCTCCCTTACTGCCTCAGGGGCCACCCTAGCCTGCTCATGCCCCTCTGTAGGTGGCTCAGCCTACCTATTTGTGTCATTTCTCTCGCCTCGTGATCGTGTCCTTCTGCTGTTTTGGACCCTAGAAGGCTCTGTTTGTCGTGCACGAGAATGGCAAGGGGGGATATTAAGAATATCCATGGTTCTATTATCCCAGATAGGTACTGGCCGAAGCAGCCCATCATATCGAAAGCGTAGCCTCCAAAGAGTGTCAAAATCTCGTGGCATGATAGTAATGCAGTGTGCATGGGTAGCTAGAGAATTCAACGAGGTGGTATTTTGCAATTTCTTGCAGGCAGAGAAGTGCACTGCTGGCCCATCGCATGCCCACTCTCCAATGCTCGCAAATCTCTCGCACTACTTGCTGGAAAGGAAGACGTGGAATGGCCGGTTTCATGTGTTGTTCGATCCTTCGCAGCTCTTGCAGGATACCTCTATGCGCCTCCTATCGGCCTCTTCTTGCTTAAGCATGCAAAGAGTCACATGTTTCCCTTCTAGGCCTGGCCTTTGCAGGAGGCATCTCTACAAATAGAATAATAGATAACGACACGTCATTATTAGCAAATGTCATTTGTTGCACAAGGGACTTAAGCTTTCTAAGGTCAGCACAAAGCAAAGAAGTGCACCAAATACGGTTGTATTGCCTCTACTCGCTTGGTACTGACCTCAGAAAAGTATAATATCATACCTCTATAGTGTGTTTTGAAATCTGTGTCATGGTGTTTTTGTTTTGCTCACAAACGCTCTCTAAGTCTGTCTGGCGCTTTCACGAGCTTTCTGTACAAACATCATTAATAAAGACTTGAGCCATATTTTGTGATCAAATATCCCTTGCGGAGAAGGTTCCCTGAGCAATGATGGTCAGTACCAAGCAAGAAGGTGCAACAAACAGACCTCACAAAATACAAGTGCACAAAAGTGTAGTAGCATACCTCTTCACTGTGTGTAGAGATCTGCGTCACTAAAGCGTTGTGGAATAGGAGTCCAAAAAAGTGATGGGAGCACTAGAGAGTAAGAGGAGGATGCACAAAAAGGGTTGGGAGCACAAAAGAGATGGTTTGCTCAATTCGTAGTGTCGACGGGGGCAGAGTTAAAACGATGGGCAGTAGAGGATGCAAAAAGAGGTAGAAGGGCACTCAAGCTTTTATTGTTTGCTCACTATATGAGCGCTCATCTGGGGTGTGGGTATAGTTAAAATGTTTGGCAAGGGTATTGCCTCTAAAATTAGGATGCTCGTGCACTTGGTTGGTAGATCGTACTCCATGGGAATCTGAGCCCGTTTATTAGTCCCAAACTGGTTATCCTTGTGAGCACAACCCACGTGTCTTTTTCAAATGACCATTTAGATTCAGACGTGCCGATCACCGTTGCAATTGCCATCTCCATCTCTAAGTAGAACAAACAGACCGCCCTTTGCCTTCGTCTTTTCTGCGCTCTTCCCCTTGGCCACCTCTTGCGATCTGCATTGAGCGACTTCCATTGGTTTGAGTCCTTTACTGCCGTGTTGCCATTGCCCTTGCCTTCGCCCTTTTGTGCTCTTCCCCCTGGCCACATTTTGGATCTTGCTCTCAGCGACCTGTGACATCACCATCCACCTCGGCACCATTGGATATTGCAGAGACAAGTTCTCACTCTCTCTCTCTCTCTCTCTCTCTCTCTCTCTCTCTCTCTCTCTCTCTCTCTCTCTCTCTCTCTCTCTCTCTCTCTCTCTCTCTCTCTCTCTCTCTCCCACCCCCACCCCCACCCCCACCCCCCGCGGGTCGCTCTTCTTTGCCTGTGTGTTGTTAACTTTGTGCACACCAAAGCCACTGTGTTACAGGGTTAAGGCACAAGGGGAACAACATTCCAAGGGCTGCGAGTGGTCGTTAGGGTAAGATTAGAAGTCTCGCAACCTCAAGATTGGCATAGTTACAAATCGTACGAATTAGTTGAGATTCTCCATGCAACGTTGTGAGGTTCAAGGCATGGTTGGAATAATGACTCCTTATGTGACCGTGCTTGAGTTTTTTTTCAATGCTATATTTGGGCATAGTGAGTGAGTGAGTGAGTATTTGGGCATAGTGAATGAGTAGGCCTACATATCTTTTATTGATAGCATTAAATGCTCTGTTCCAATCCACCTGTTCCGAATGGATGTGGGTGCAACGTAAATTCAACTTGGGTCAGAACCAAGAAAATAGAGCCCTTTGGAGATTATTGGGGCTCCTATTTGCCTGGTTTCGACTCTAGTCATGTCACCTTTTATGACATTCGCACACGGGATAGAACCAAGCAAATGAAGACCTTGAGGGATACTCCAGGCCCAATATTCGCTTGGTTATGACACTAAATATAGACAAATTTTAAATAGTATTTTTGGCTTTCTTTTTCAAGTCATACATGGGGATCATAGTCCTGGAGACAGATGATGTGGGTGAGGATACATGTGAAGAAAAACTATACACATTCTTATACAATGCCCGTGCTCATCACCGTGTACCAGAACTATCAGGAATGTTTAATGCAGAGTTTTCCATACAGAGGATCATTGATTGCTCATTTGAGTACCTACAAACCTATTTGCAACAGTATGAGATAGCCATTTGTGACAATTCCATGATAATTGGCATGAGATATGTGCATCTAGCCGACCTTGACCCTGACAAGAGTACGGCAAGGGGACTGAATCGTTGTCTAGAAAAGTGTCCCTCCAATGCACTGCTTGTACAAGACAGGTGTATGAAGCACTTAAAAAAGTGTTTCGCTTAGTGGAATTCAACCACGGGTTTGTCTGTTACTTGTACTTGCAGATGGATGGTGAGTTAGAGACTTCCCAGTCATCAAATTTTGGTAGTTGCCCATTGGCGCCGGAGGAAGAGGTTGAGGATGTGGAGGTGCAGTTTGACCAAGAAGAAGTTTGCTTGCTTCTCTTTCAAATGCAGATTAGAATTTAAGCAAGAAAGCCCAAATAAAGAAGTGACTTTGCCTCTGAATTGTGCTCCCAGCTTTGCTATGGCGGGCGACACCCACTACATTCTGCTCACAGATATCATGCATGAGCTGAATATACAAGTCTCGAGAGGACTACCGCCTAGCTGCAATTGCAAATTTTTGTGAGACAGACATGGGATTTGTGGATGATGATGGAGTGGACCAACATCTTCTTGTTGACACAGCGGTCCACGACTCACAATTCACTTCAGTGTGGCAATTGATCAAAGATACATTCAATAAAGCGAAGTCCAAAGAGGCCAATTTGCCAATAGATGAGCAGTTCCAATCGACAACAAAACAACTCGGCTTGGAAAACATGGATAGGCCCGTGGCACCCAGAGCTCACATATTGAATTGTTAGTCTATTCACTTGTGGGGAAGGTTGATGCTGAAAATGGATGAGAATCAGATGGTAATTTTTAAAGGCATTCAAATGGTATTGGTGATGGCCCAGTGATGAAATATCATGATCAATCTTTTTGTTGAAAGGTGCTAGTGTATGACGATAGTTTCCTTAGAAGAGCGGGAGGCTCACGGCAAGGGCTTGTCACTAGAGTACAAGGCAAGGATGCGGTGTTGTCTCACTACATCAGGTGTTTCAACCACAAAAAGGTTTCTAGAAACAATTCAAGTACTTGGCAATTGTACTCATCTCACTTACAGCCCATAAATGTTTTAATATTGTTTTGTAGATCATAATATACCACAAGGAATACTCCAAGGACAATGCAAAGTTCCCACTGTTTGCAATGAAAGTTATTACAAGATTGTGTGGTGGGCACCCCCTCCCACTAAATAGAGAAAGACTAATTTTGATTGAGAAACAGTTTGCTCTACGCATATTTGGCATTGGTTATGGGTGCCAAGCACTTAGAGCCCCGTATTTCATGTCCTAGATAGCTCAGGCTCTGGCTGCAGGGGTTGAAGACCCGGAGAGCTTAGATCCATACAACAAGCGATTGTTTATGAGGGAAAGAAGACGCCTGATGCCCGTGGGGATGCTGCTGCCATCAACAGAGGAACGAGCTCGTCTATGGAGCTTGCACATCAAAGAGGTACAGAGTGAGGAAGAAGGAGGTGCATCAAAGAGGATAAAAATGACGCAGGCTCAGGTCCATCTTTTCCCGCTCCTGACTCGTGACTGTCACCACCTCGCATGGCGCTCCCACTCCCCCGCATTTGAATTTTCCCAATCCATTTGTTTCTTCTCTTTGCGGATGTGTTCTAAAGACTTACTAATTTTTGAACTCTTAAGAAGCTCCTTCTACCTTGCTCTATGAATAAGTTGTCTATAAGTCCATTGGTGTAACTCTAATAGGCTATTGGCCTTATCCTTTCCTCCCCCATGTCTAGTGTGCTTAAAGTAACCTGTTCTTGCCATGTTGTGGGTTTTTTCCATGCCTTGTGTGGACCATATTGATAGTGAGCCGTATGTCTTGGTAAAATATGGACCATGGTTGAACAATATGTGTTGCATTGAAATAAAAAAAAATGGTGAGTAGAGTACAATTTTAAATTTTTTTGTATACGTAGCATGCTAACCCACCATGTAATGTGTGATATGTTGCCCACCCCACCCTGTAAGGTAATCCTTCTTCCAATCCATCAAGGCTGCTTGAAATGATGTGAGCCTACTTTGGTCCTAAGAATGCTGCTCAACATAGTGGAAAATTTTAGTGATTTCCACACGTTCGCCTTGTGATTTTGGATTGCCCCACCACCGGCATTGTCTTTAACCACTTTGTGTAACTGTTTCCACACGTTCGCCTTGTGATTTTGGATTGCCCCACCACCAGCATTGTCTTTAACCACTTTGTGTAACTGTTTCCATTTGTTGAACGGGTTTCTCCTCTCCTCTTTATCTGAATCTTTGAGGCTAAACCCAAGAAGTCTTCTGGCCTTCACGCCGCCTATCGATGCTTTCCTAGGATCTTGTAACGGCTTTGAGACATTTTAGGGTCCTCTTCAATTTTGACATTGCCTCCATGCAAACCAACGTCTGAGAGCACTCCCTCTAATGCTTTGATCACTCTTTTTGACTCACTCTCTGGCTTTAATGTCCATGTAAAACATATGTACAAATGAACCACCTTTTCAATTATTCAACAGAGTGCATGAAGTGTACAGACGTGAACTCTACTCAGAGGAATATCAAGCATTGGCCTAAAAGTTTTATCTTGAAGATGTTTGTTGGGAGCTCTATTCCATTGCCCACTCTCAAGAGATTGTGCATCAGCCATGCAATATAAGCATGGATTTTCCACAGCTGCACCGTGTGTCATGTTGTATATACAATTAAGAGTCTTTAAGTCACCTGCCATGTGCCATTCCATTGTATAGTCACCAAATCCTTCCACTGAAAGTACGACTCCATTTCTTTGTTCATTGATGATAGAAGGAATTTGGGTTTGACTAAAAACCCAATCAAGGATTTCAAAATCTTCCTTATCAACCTGCAGTAAAAAATGAAAACAAAAGTCAACAACCAAATAATAAATATTTTTGTTATTATAGAGTGAACTAAGTATACCTGAAATGATCCTAGAGTTAGAATGTTGTTTTTGGATTGCACGCTGAAGTATCTTGGATCCTCTTTCGTTATTGATGGATCCAAAGCTCTAGAGATTCATGAGGGTAATGGGGACTCTCTTCAGCTTCTTGTTCTTCAGGACCTCACACTCGTCGAACTTCAAAAGAACCCCACCGCACTCCTCTCGATGACTAATGTCAAAGAAGTGAACTGCATACCTTTGTAATGCTTCAAGATCAATGAAGAGGTTGTTGTGCTCGTTAAACTGTACCTCTCTACCACCCTTGCCTAAGAATGTTGCTTCAATATGGAATGGTGACCCAAGTTTCTCAAACACCTCATAGTTTACGTGACGGCAAGCAACCTTTACATGTGATGGCTTTGGCAGCAATGATCCTCTCTATAGTTTATTTTGAGCCTTTTTAGCTAATGCTTTGAAGAGTTCCCTATATCCTATCTACGAGATGCCACTCCCATCAAGTATTGCTTGCACTTCCATTGGTTCTAGTTGATTCTCATTCATAAAGGAGGTAAGGAGCTTCCCTTTCAACTTATGAAATTTTTTCTGAGTTATCATCTCTTCAACTACTTCTTTTGGAACTAGACGGCTGTAATGCACTCTGGCATTGAAGCCTACACCATTCGAGTTTGGATGCAGCAAAGACCTGCAAAAAAAATCACCATGCGTTATGATCATGTATAGGAAAGTGTATCCGTTTCTTAGTGAAGCACATTGAAGATACAAAAGCAGAACAAACTTTGAGTTACCTTAAAGCTCGTATTCATTTTTTTTGGGCCACCACTACCAATCTTCATGTTCTCTATGTTGCACAGATCTCATTTTCTTTTCCGACTACCAAGCATGGTGTCTTTCTCTCGCAAACTTGTGATCTTCTTCTCAAGGCTTTGGATTGTCTCTTTGTTTGATGAAATCTTTCGAGAGCATGCTTCATTAAGTTTCTTCAACTGCATGTTCTCCATCGCCAGGAGGTTTCTTCACTTTTCTGCATTCAATCCTCTCATTTCCAAATGTTTGGTGTATCCCAATAGCCCGTCCTTGCCATCACCTGTGAGGTTAGTGATATTAGAAAAAGGAGGTGGCGCATTTGTCGTAGGATCCTTTGGATAAATAGAACCATCGGTCCAAAAATCCAAGTGATGTTCCTTTTTTGTCCTTCTAAGTTATTTCTCCCATTGAGATAAGAAAGACTCCCTCCTACGTTTCTGCAACGGTGCATACTCTTGCAATACATCAACATGAAGATTATGTGTGTTCTTTGTTTGGCTAAGTGTTGAAGATGAAGGGGTTGAGTATTGCAAGTTCAAATTGGTGTTTTTATCAGAAAAAGAAGCGTTCTTCATTCCTAGAGTTGATAGAGAAACAGACAGACACTCGAAACTCATGAAATATCTCAAGTTTTGGGAGGAAAGGCCATAATTTCATGTTTAGAGTTGATAGAGTTCCTGTGGCTTATGTTTCTGGAGGGAACGCTTGTAAGTTGGCATTTCAAATCATTAGTCATACGATTAGTCGGATTCCTGACAAGAGAACGAAAGGATAAGAATGATAAAGACGGCGGCTACCTACCAAAGAATGTCATTTTGGATTTTTGTTGGTGCAAAAATGTATCACATAAACTGCACAATTTAACATTTTCATTTTCTCTCTCTAAGCCGACGTGGAACTTCTTATAGGGCCCAAAAGTGAGTCCAACTTTCTCCTAATGTGTTTCCTCGTTGAGCTTGAGACCTAGTAAAATACACTCGAGATACTCTTCTTGGTCTCTTTGACATACATCATCCAATGAAACACAATGACCAACACACGATGCTAACACAGTACAGCAAGCACATCAAACAATAGTCACATTGGGATCTCTTAACTGCTCAAAATGCATCATTTCTAGGATCTCTCCAATGCAATCATAACGATTGCAGCCTAACAAAGCTGTAAACAGAGCAGGATGGCCAAATGTGGTAGCCTCCATCAACACATGTACAAATAACTCAGAAACATCACTTCAAATAAAGTCAAAACAATGTGTATACACTTCAGACTCAACAGGAGTAACACAAAAGTAAATTCAAACACAGCAAGAAACAACACAAAGAGAAAAAATTGGTAAACATAATCTCTCTTGTTCCATAAACTTCCCCTTACACTTTTAAGACCACGACCAAACAAAGTTATAACTGCCTAACCAAAATATCATTGGCATGAACTTCAGAGCTAACAACATCTGAACTAGCAAAAGTCCAACCCAGCCATATTTCACTCAGCACTCAACAAGGCTAGACAATACCCATCTTAACAGACAAACCCAAGCAATACCAAGACAGTAGTAAATAGGTAACAATCTAGTACCAAAACAATAACAACATAGTACCAAATATGTAGCAAAGCTGCACCAAAACAAGTCAAATTGAACCAAAGCACTTCTAAATAGAACTATATTGGTACAACAAGGAACCCAAAACACATAAGAGATATGCAAAAAGACCCAATGAGACCTAGTAACTTGTAACAAAAATATTCCAAAATAGTACCAATTCACCAAAATAGTACCAAATGAAGCATAATAAGCACCAAAAAAACCAAAGATGGAACCAATATAGCACCCAAGACATATTTAGCAGTGCTCAAATAGTACCAATGTAGTACCAAAATATTTCCAAATAGCACCAAAAGTGCCAAACAGTTACAACACAGTACGCAAGTCAAACCCAACAATACCCCATAAGACCAAAAAATCTATAACTAGAAAGTACAAAAGCAATACCAAAGGACGTGAAAACAACACAAAATGAGCAAAAAAGCACCCAAAGTATTGAGGATTGTGCCAACATAGCATCCAATACAAAACAAAATGTACAGTATGTGAGTACCCAAAAGTACCAAATAGTCCAATGGGGTACCAAATGTAATAAAGAATCACTAAAATGCATCAAGGAAAGTACCAACATAGCAACTAGTGTCTAAAAAAGTACCCAAATAGTTATATAAAGTAGTAATACAGTTTGAAAATTACCAAGCACTACTAAAACATTTCAAAAAAGTACCAAAACAATTTAGAAATTACAAAAAAGTCCTTAAGATTACCAAATGAACAAAAATGCAGCAAAAGTACCATCGATTGTGCCAACATAGCACCCAAGACGAAACCGCCAGTACCTTATAAGGCTCAAAATTTAGTGACCAAAATGTACCAAAATTATTCAAGAAAGTACCAAATGAATTAAGAAGCACCATAAAGTACCAAGGAAAGTACTTGGACAACACCTACAGTTAAAAAAAGTTCAAAAATAGCTAGAGAAAGAACCAAAACAGCTCAAGAAAGTACCAAAAACACCAAAAAATGTTAGCAAATAAACCAGTCAAGAAGTCAAACATGCCAAATTATCAAATCTTGTGCAAAAGAAACACTTTTAACAGTCATATACAATGCAATAAGCCAGAAATACAATACCTCCTACTGTTGAACCTCAACTTGGAGCTTTTAGATATGTTTGAAAACCCTCTGTTGTTGTAACAAGCACTCAATTGCTCCCAACTAGGACTCGGACTCTCTGATCTCTTCATCAGGTAAACAAGGATTTGTTGTCACAACAGAAGAATGCACGCTTCCAGGGCATTAATGTCGTCCATCAAAAATTTTGCCAGGCTCTCTTTACCTTCATTTACCAATAGCTGGTCCTTGGTTTCTTGAATAGAGGCCTTCAGTTCCGTTAGGTTTGACGGTTTTAGATGTGACACTAGTTTTAGTAGTCTTTGCCACAATGCCTCTAAATTAGATAGGTAGTCAGTCAGTCCTCACTGCCCCTCTGTTAGCTTACTATGGTTTTGTGTAGATGTTGCTGCCACTTTGAGTCATCCAGGCTTTCTTATCTAAATGTAGCACACTTTCAAGAGAGGAACCATTTTGCCTAGTCCATGCCTCAATTTTATGGTCAAGCCTGCCATCCCTAGATGTTATCATCTGTAATACTCCTTCCCCAAACTGGGTCCATGCTAGTCTATGCCTTGCTGGGTCTTTTTTCACTACATGGGATTTCTTGAAAGCGTAGCACTTAGAAAATTTTGTTTGCCAATTCACCACATGAAGGGCACTCCTAATAAAATTTGGAGAATAGAAATCTGTAATATTCCACCAGATGTGGATGCAAATAAGTTTAAATAGTTCTTGTCAATGTTCTTTTGGTACTTGTACTTAAAAATAATTAACCACTTTTGTGGCAAGTCTTCATCATTTAGGTCCTTAGGGAGTTTTCCTTCTCAACTAAGGTCGTACTCCTCATGCAGGTCTTTTTCTATGTAACAAAACTTGGTTTGTTGAGGGTAATCCTTACATGAATTGTAAAACATCTAAGAAAATTGCTTAGATATAGATTAAATGTGGTGTGACACCCTACGGTACCAAATGGGGTACTCAAAAGTATCAAATTTGGTATTGTACATCTACATTCAAATGTAACATCAAGCACATGGAGTGAACATGCAACATTTTATTAACACAAGCCTAATGCCAATGAAAAGTGTACCACGTCTTGACTTGTTGGGAGATTTTGATTTATCTTCATTAAAGAGGAGTGAGATCTGTTCGCAGTCGATATCATCAACCATGCATTGTTTTGCACTAGCCCTTGTGTTGAAACTAGTTTTGTGCTCGGATTGTGTTTCTTGGGGGGATGGGGTGGAAACACCTTTATTGTTACTTCTACCAGGAGAGGAAATTATCTCCTTGACCTTCAATTTCATTTTGCATGTTGAAGGTGACACTCTTCTGGCAGCATCTCCTTTGGCTTTTGGGGTTGTCACGGTTGGAGAACTGATGCAAGAGAGTAGAGTTGATGCAAGCGCATGGGATGAGAGAGAGAGAGAGAGAGAGAGATGTACTAATAGAACATGTGAACAAAATGGAGATGAACTAGGCCTGACCATCCCTTTTTCCACAAGCTCATTTACTTGCATCATAATCTCCTCTTGTTGAGTCGGTGAGACTCAATAAGGAGTGTTATTAGGAGGTGTTTCATAAAATTAATATGTAACTTTGCATCTTAAACTGGCCATTTAAAATGGGAGGATAATGAGAACAAGTGTTAGAATATTAATATGTGTTGTTAGGCTTATCTTAATAGGGGACCAAGAGGAGAGATAGTCTACCAAAGAGCAATGTGAACCCAATGAATCTTGAAATGACCTTATGGTAAAATTAATCAAGCCTCCAAAAGAATGGTACTAAAGTTTACTGGGCTTGGATTAGTAGGAAAGTCTAATGCCAACTCTAGGTATTTTAGACTATCTAAAATGTTTCCTAAGGTTACCATGAGACCCCAAGTGGGCAAGTGGCACCCCCCACTTGCAAGGGGAAAGCCCTAGATGTACGGAGATGAGAGAGAACACACACATACTAGATAAATCACCTCTTTCATTTAAGACATAAAGGACACATGTTAGGCTCCTAGCTATTTTGCCCATAACCAAGTCTGAATCCTAGATAGCAAATATGAAGAACCAATGAAATTAAGATTTATAAAAGCAAGCTTTAATATCATTGGATAGCACACAAAGAGAAACAATAAGAATTCAGCTCCACATGAGCTAGTCTTGATCCCATTGGTGGATAGCCTACTAGGGGAACCAATGAGAATTGAGCATCCCATGAGCTAGCTTAAATCTCATTAGATAGCCTACCTTAAAGGCCAGTAAGAATTTAGCTTTATTAAATTAAAGAATCAAGCTCTCTTTTCAAAGAGGAAATAAAGGACACTTGTCACAAGACTAACCCTCTTGCTTGATATGAAGAAATACATTCATTGGCTAGCCCCTGGCATGGAACAATAGCCTTCAAGCTAGTGTATTCTTGCAAAAATCAATGAGAATACTCACTGTTGCACCACACGCAAGCACACTCATGAGGTGAAAGTCTCCTTGTCATGTGTGAGAGAAGTGGAGAAGCCTACATCAACATCACTTGGCTATGGAATTCAAATCCACGCAAGTGCCATACTCCAAGCATGCTCATCTTCTCCCCCATCTCCATTACTAATGTATGGTATGCTCTATGAGTGAACTAATATGAGAAGAATACTTCTTTTTAGTAAGAAATATTTCTTCTTCTTCTTCTTCTCCATCCTCATTCCCCACTAGTTCTCTCCATATTTAAAGGTGTTTGAGGTCTTGGGATTCAGGCCAAACTGAATGTAATTGTTGGTGCATGAAGCTTTCATCTTCATGGAATCAAATGGCTCTGAAGAGCATAAAGATTGTATTGTAAACAAGTTCTTCTCAATGGGAGAAGTTATAATGCAAAGTCCTTTTAGAGGGGGGACCGGCTCTAAGTAAATCCAGGCCTCAAACATTGTCATTTTTAACTTCTCTCTCTTTCAAGTTATTGTTCATGTCAAGCTATCTAGTTATGTTGCTTCTTGTTGTAGACTGCAACCAATCACTCTCTTTTCTCATAAGTATTCTTCTTAATGAAATACTCTATCTCTTATCAATATAATTCCACTACTATTGATGTTACTAGCTTAATTTCATCATATTGGTATCAGAGCATAAGCTACTCTTTTCTTGCTCAAGAAGAGAGGTCCTAGGGTAGACTGCATAAGTTGTAATTTTCTCTTTCAAGAACACACATAATTTTTTTTTAGCATGGCTGAAAATAATGAAGAAAGTATGATTCTTGTTGATGACTTTGATTTTGCACATGATGGTGCTACTAATGATGGCCGTTGGGGTTTGTGAATTATCTTGCCTCACTTATAATGGTACCTTTGGTGCTTCCAACAAAGTCTTAGCTTTCATAAAACAATTTGATGCAAATTTTGGAGATGAGGGATTTACAGAATCCTCTAAGCTATGACATGTTGCCATGCACTTTCGAAAGTCTGCCAGGCAATGGTGGGATAGCCTATGGGCTAATAGAGAATCTTCAAAGACATGGAAATCCTTAAGAACTTCCATTATGAAGCAAGTTCTTTCAAGCAATTCCAAAGATTAAGTTCTCACCGAATGGCGAAGCTTGAAGATGTCCCCATATGAGTCTATCCACAAGTATGTAAATATTCTTTGGGACCTACATCTCAAAGCCACTATCTACAAAAAGATAAACTTTGGAGAAAAAAAGCAACAGTTTTGTGCTGGGCTACCCAAAGACATGAATGAATATGTCAATTCTCAAAGGCCCAAAACCATCTAGGCGATCGTTCATCACACCATGGTTGCTTCAATAATTAATTTCCAACAAGGGGCTAAGAAGAATTTTAAGCCCAAGGAAATTAAGGACAAAAATGGGCCCAAGGGGAAGAATAATGATACACAAAATTCTTCCAAAGGAAACCCTAACAAAAAACAAAAAAAACAACAAAGCAAAGGACAAAGCTATTTACAAAGGTTAAAAAAAATTCTCACCCAAAGAGCTAGGGTGTTATCATAAGGATAACAAATGTTTTAAGTGAGGGAGCAAGGACATGGCTATCGGTATTGTCTACAAAGAAATGTACGCAATGAACCACCTAGAGCCTTTATGATTGAAGCTCCAAAAGAGGATGGTCATTGCAAAGGGTCACCACTTGCCTATGCATGGGGCAAGGTGAGAGGACATGGTGCTTTTATCCTCTTTGATCTTGACTCAACTCATAATTTCATAACAATTGAGCTAGCCACCAAGTTAGGGATACAAGCTTATGAGATGGGGGATACTATAAAGGTGGATAAGGATTTCAAGGGATAGGAGGCCTCGCTCACTCCCTTGATTGGGAAATTGAGACTCTATGTGCAAAGTTGGGTATACATTTTCAGCAGTGTGATGGTGGTATTGCCTTGTGTCCAAAAAGTTACATAGAGACATTTCTATGTAAGTTTGGACTTGAGGATTGCAAGCCTATTGCCACTCCCATGGAAACAGGTTTGAAATTGATTCTTCATGATGTTGGTGATCCTGTAGATGTCACTCTTTACCAAACTGATGCTGGATGCCTCATTTATATATGCAACACGAGGTCGGATATTAAGTTTGCAGTCTCACAAGTCTGCACATTCATGCATAGCCTAGGGTCTAAGCATTGTAGGCTATCAAGAGGATTTTTCGCTACTTGAGTGGCATTTTACATCTTGACTTCTTTTATCCCAAGGGGGGATCATTGTCGCGAGGACTTACATGCTTTTTCTCCCTTAGATTGGGCTGGTTGTTTTGAAATGCGAGTGTCCACAAATGGTTTTTGTTTCATGCTTGGTAGTTCATGTATATCATGCTTAACCTATTGTGGCCACTTCTAATTGTGATGGTGAGTACAGGGCATTCTTCACAGCTACGATTGAATGTGTATGGATCAGACGCCTTACGGTTGATTTGGGTGTTGGACAAGACACTGCCAACACTATCTACACTGACAGTCAGAGCGTATTGGTAGTTTTTCATGCTCGCACAAAGCACATTGAGGTGCATTAACACTATGTCAGGGAGAGGCTCTCAGCAGAAGAGATCAGCTTGGCTTATGTGCCAACACAGGACAACCTTGCAGGTCTTTTCACAAAGGCATTGTCTTGTGAGAAGTTCGAAGCTTTCCGCAAATCTTTGGGCTTACTCCCCTTTGTGGACCGATCATGTCCTCACGCCATGGAACTTCCCTTTAGTCTATGTGCCAGCTCTCGTTCACCGCATCACTCCCGGGGGGATTTTTTACCATATACATGTGGTAGTGATGTGTATGAACACACTGAGGACCACTGAGGCATTTTTTCCTTACTAGGAGGTTTTTTCCCCGTGCATTGTATATACAACCATCATTCTAAGGCTATCCATATTTCCAATGCACTCTAAGTAATACACTCTCTATTGTGTGCCTTGAGCTTCCTTCATGTTTTCCAAGCTGTGTGTGTTTTCCTACAACCCTAATTCCAACAAAGGGGCCAAGTTAAGGCCACCTAAGCCGTGCCAGGGATTGTAGAGCCCATCGTGCACCGTTTTAAGCATGGAGGAGTGCAAAACAAAGCTAAAGGTGAGATCTACACGCAGGAAAAAATTGAGTGTTATTAGAGTGCAGAGACAACGCTTGACATTGCCAAAGATTTCTAGTGTAACAAAGTTGGGGGTTTGAAGCAAGACACCCCGGCGGGAGTAAGGTGCCATTTTGCCAACAAGGCTTAATCTCGAGATCTCACAGTGGAGATTGAAAAGTTTTCCGCTCTAACCAGTCTAACAACAGGCTATTCATGTCCTTATATTGGTGCAAGGTGATTTTGAAACAGGGGTTAGCAGGGTCCCTCAATAGGGACTCGGCTTTTTATTGGCCCCTTTACACTATAGCCTACTTGCTAATTTAGGACCTCCTAAATAAAGATAAACTGTGGAAAAAATAAAACTCACCCTTTGGACTTCAAAACTCTCATCTCTTGTGCAAAACCTTAGCACAATGCTTTGGAGGTTCCACCAAGATGCTCCTAAAATCTACTAAATTTAAATATTTTGTGGCAAGTCAGAATTTCACTGTGAGAAGCCTAAGGCTTCTCAGACTTCATACTTAAAGTCTAAAGAGTTATTTTAATGACTTGAGCTTAGCACAATCACTTTTTATTTTTTGACTCCTATATTTTCTCTCGGTCATCTCCTTTGTCATGTACCTTTGATCAAAGCTGCCCACGATACATTCATCCTTCCTTGACATTAATTAACAATTAACCTTGCTTGTTGATATACTTTTCCTTTTTGGTTAGAAAGTTGTAACTTAATATTCATGACAGATAAATAGTCCTATATACATGTAGTACATCATAAAATGTCAATGCTCTAGATTAATGTTGCTCGTCTCCTAAATATCACTAAATTGAAAGCATAATAGTGTGAATAGTATGTACTAACACTTACTTAATATCCTTATCCCACAAATACATAGTGGGACTCGGCTCCAAGTATGAATTTTGCGATATCTCCACTTCGTTTTGTGAAACTCCTATATATGGAGCCAAGGGAGGAGAGTAAGGATGAAGCTATGTCCACCTTTAATGTATGATGTTTGGTCAAGTGTGAACCTTAAAGGAGGATTGCATCCAAATACAAAATTGACTTTCACAATAAAGAAGAAACTTCTTAGAGGCAAGAAGAAACTAGAGCTCCATCTCCACTTTCTCTCTTTCCAATTTATTGTAATCATGCCTCCTGCAAGCTTCTCAAGCTTAAGAGTGGGTTTTCTATCAATGGAGTTCATTATCCTACTCTCAACCCTCTCCATATTCTCATGTCTTGACTCGAGGTGGAATACTTGCTTAAATGTATATGAGTGCTCAATATCTTGTTTGTTCCGTAAGTTGTCATTGTGTATGCAGTGTGTGTGTGTATCTATACTAATAGATAAAGGGGGAGGGAATTCCGAACCCTCCCCCAGACACGTGGGAGCACAAGCTTGATCCGGCACGTTTTAGGCCAGTGTGCATTGAAGAGCAGTGGACAGGTGACACTGAAGAGCAGTCTGTTCCTCTAGCGGCACCTACGTCTCACACAGTATGAGCCTCAACAACTCACGAGAGAACCCCTCTCTGTCTCACACTGTTAAGGCGGTTACGCCGCTAGCAGAAGCTAAATAGCGAGAACTCAACCAACAACAGAATTTGTCAGACGAGGACGGAGCTTGACCCGCAGGCGCATGGAAACAACTAGGTGGGTGTCAAATCACCTACTCGACCTTCTAATGACAATCACTACTAAGGAAATCAAATCTAAGTTCTAGAATACGCAAGTGACTGAAATCCGTACTACGAACGAATGCTATACAAAACAGGATCTAGAATCATTGAATCGATCTCAAACTCAAGGGGAAGTCTATACACTAGGTAAGAACAACACCCTAAAGACTTGAACTGCAAAATCAACCTATAATCACTCCGTGCGGTAAACGCGTATGAAGACAGGCCGAAAAATACAGGTGACCGAAACTTGACCCCGATGGTACTAATGCGTAGCTCTACTCGTTGTGGTTCTATAGATATGCTGCACGCTCTATTCCGACACACGAGTTGGAAGAAAACTCACACCGAAGCTCGTAGGAACTTACCACACATAGAAGCCGATAGCGCGCACTCTTGGTATCAGTGCGTAGCTCTCGCCGTTGCTAACACAATGGCGGTGTCGCTTCTCCAATGGCGGCTCCGTAGCTCGCGTAGCAAGTAGATAAGACTCTCTCTCTCTCTCTCTCTCTCTCTCTCTCTCTCTCTCTCTCTCTCTCTCTCTCTCTCTCTCTCTCTCTCTCTCTCTCTCTCTCTCTCTCTCTCTCTCTCTCTCTCTCTCTCTCTCTCTCTCTCTCTCTGTGTGTCTGTCTCTCTCTCAGACACAGTCACGGCGCTCAAAAACTCACTTTGATTAAAAACTGAATCCCCTTCGGTTACAAAAACTTTGGCTTATATACCTCAGCCTTGGAGGTGAGAACATCTCTAACTAATTACATCAGCAAGTGAAATTACTTCGGGATTACAAGCTGGAAACTCAATTGAGTCCCGTTACTTAATGAATGGCTCAATTCAAAATCAATGTCGGAAAGACATTTATTACAATCAATGGTTACAAAAATGATGAGTGTGAGCAAAAATGTGGGTGTGATCCTCTGCTGGCTCAACACTCCCCCCCTCCGCGTTCATGTCGTCCCTGACATGACCTTTATGCTTGGTCAATAAAGTCCTGTCGTCTTGAGCATCTGCAAATGTGATTCGTATGGCAGGTTGCCGATGGTCAAGGTTGGGCCGAATATTTTGCTTTCGTGGGTGAAAAAGCCGGTGTAGAAAGCTTCTTCGAATGTTTGCATGTGGAAGCTAGGCAAAAACATAATCCTCTGGTATAGGAGGTGCAACACTTTTGGAGAAGGCTGCAATGAAAGGTCATACATCATATCAGTCACTGTGTCGGCCGTCGATAGTAGACTCGAGGTCGTGGCTTTATCTGGCGCGAACACTTCAATGCCAGCTAAGAGAGTCCTGCAAATTTTCTTGAGCATCTGACACGAAAGGTCCGGAGAGCCGGTAAAGAGCTTGATGGTGCCCGTTAGGGTTTTCACCATGTAGGCTTTACCTATTCTCTCTCCTGCCTTTGGTCCTGGCATCCTTGGGTAATTAAGCCAATTTGGCTTCTTTTCTGCAATCCTGCCATGCTCTTTCCAGCTTCTGACTCTTGGCACCGGGCAGAAGGTTGCATCCTCCCGAATCTCCTTTGGTGCCTCTACCAAGTAGATGAGGTAGGCTGGGTATTTGTTCAGCCAACCTTTCCTCCATCTAGGCTGCGAATCTACAATCTTCTTTGATTGTTCCTCTTTTGTGATGTCGCCTTCGTAAAGAGCGACATACTGCTCCTCCTCTATTCTCTTTTTCGTTTTTATCACTTCAAACTTCATCAAAGGGAAAGGCAGGCTGGGTTGCATCCACTCTTCATGGAGCACTTTTGTGTCTAATCCTTGAAGTCTAATGGAGATTAGGAGTCTCCTCTCCCATTCCATTTCCGCCTTGGCACTCTCCTCTGTTGACTTTTCTATTTGGTCATGGAGCCTTTGTTCTTCTTCTTCAGAGATTCCTGAAGTTGAGGCCACCTCTTCAACTGGGGCTGGATCTTCAATTGTGGTTGCCTCTCCAGTTTCTGGTAGCTCTATGGCTGCTCCACCTGATCCTTCTTGTGGTGTCTCTGTCTCTCTTCTTTGTTGCTCTTGTAGATCTTGGAGCTGTTTGCGGAGGGTCTCATTCTCTGTTCTTAGTGTTTGATTTTCTAAAGTGAGCCTCTCCTCTGCTGCCAATGATCCCTCCGCAATGTGCAACCTTTGCACTTGCTCTAATCTTAGCTCTCTTTGTAAGCTTCGGACCTGGTCTTCCAGAGCTGGTACAAGAGCTCCCTCTTGTTCGGTTCCTGCTCTGCTAGCTCTAGGGGTAGTCCTGAGTCTAGTGATTGTTCTTTCTTGGAGCTCGACTCTTTCCCTTAGCTCAATGAGCTCATCTTTAGCCGCCTCCAAGTCGTCTTCCATCCGCTCCCTTGCTTCCTGTGCACTTGTTACTTCTCTTGAAGCCTCGGCTAGCTAGAGTATCAAGCCGTCTCTCTCGTTTTCTGCATCGTAGAGTGATGCTTTATGACTTTCAGATTCAGTCATAGCATTCTCTAATTTCCTCTGCAACTCGGCTTCCCTTTGTTTGGCTGTCTCAACCTCCACTTCCTTTGCCTTGGATCTTTCTTTGATCTTGCTGAGCAGTTCATGCACCATGTGCATGTCCTTTTCATCTTCATCTGTCAACTCTAAAGCTTTTTCTGCCACCACCTCCACTGGCTTCGGCTCTTCTAGTACGTTCTGCTCGTCCAGTTTTTCATCACTTTCTTTTGTACTCTTTGTATTTTCCTCTGTCCCTCTCTGATCATCTCGTTTTAGTAGGGTAATCCCATAAACCGCCTCAAGGGCCTCTTCTTCAGTGTACCCTATCGCTACCAGATCCTCATAATCGTTTTTCTTTTGCTGAATTGGATCTATCTCCTTTTCCTTGGTCCCGGCCTCCGGCTTTTCCATACCAGCCGTGTCCATCTCTACTGTGGTCTCTTCCCAAATGATTTCCGTCTTCTTCGGGCTGGGTACATCAGTAAAGGAGGGCTGATTGTCCTCAGTCATCTTGGCTTTCCCTTTGTTTGCTTGCCCGTCTTTCTCTTGAGGTTCAGTAGACTCATCTACTTTCTTCTTCCCCTTGTCGTCCTTTTTCAGCTCAGCTTTTAAAAGCTGTACTTCCTCTTCAGTGTATGGCTCGACAGGTTGCTGCTCCAGTATAGCCTCTGACTCCTCATAAGCTCTAATATATTGATCATATTGATCAACATGTGGCCTGGCTGAGCTAGTTCCGACTTTAGTGGGGTCTGGAACCCACTTTTCTTCAAAGTCCCCCTTTAGAGCTCTTTCCGCTCTAAACTGCTCCACCAGTCTTTCCATTCTTGCCGCTTTCTGACTTTTGGTTTGCTTGGGAGCAACCTTCTTCTTTGCTTTCTTCATAATCGGCTCATCCACATTCTCTTCAGGTTCTGAAACTATTTCTAGTTTCCTGCGTGCTCTTGTGGACGCCCTCTTGGATACTTCAGGCTGTTCTTCCTCCTCATCGGCTTCTCTAAGCCACTCATTCTGGGAGGGAACCTTTGGCCATTGATCTCTGGCTCCAATAGCTTCATAAGCTATTCTTGTTAGAACTTCAGCTCCTCCTATATACTTTGGCTTCTCGTTGTGCATGGCAATTACTTGCTCGTGGATGTGTTGAGCGTAATTCACCTCTTTTGGCATATTGCTCTTCAATGCCCATGTGATGGTAGTTGCAATGGCATGGGGTGGTGTCGTATACTTTTGCGGTCTTTTACTGCAAATATGGAGAAACTGGTTATACAGTCGGCAAAGGGTTGCCGCTCTTTGGTCTGCCATATCTCCATAAGTTGCATTCTGTTTCTTGGATCCATGAGCCTCTATAGCCTCCCTTCTTTCCCTGACAGAGCTCCCTTTGTTGTGCAGCTTCAATGCATCTGCAATGAGCTGTGGAGTGATCTGTACCTCTACTTTCTCTCCATCTATTGCTGTCAATGTGGCTTTCCCATCCTTCTGAATGGAGGTTGCCAACTCATACACTCTTCTTGTATCTACACCTGATGGTCTCGAGGTGAAGAATCTGTGCAAGTCTGCCCTTTCCAGGTACCTGCTGATGTTCTCTGACCTGCTATAATCCACCAATTCTTGTGGGATCATCGGTATATCCACCGCTTGCCCTTGAGGATCTCTGAAAGTCCCCTGGTAGATCTTTATTCCCTCTTGTTCCAGTACTGCTTCCTCCACCCAAGTTTTGGTTGGCTTGAGGGTTTCTGCTGGAATGTCAAAGGGTTCCGCTTCTACAAGAGCATCTTTGATTGTCGGTCTTTTTCTCTTCGTTGCCGATAACTTGGCGGAATCCATGGATCCTGTAACTCCAATTTCAGAAGTTAGCGTCTTTTTAGTACTGAAAGCCGAAATGAAGCTTTTAACTATTCAAATGACTTGAAAATTGAAACATGAGCTATTCAGGGCCTAAGGATGCAGGGTAGGTGAAAAAATATGCAAACTGGGCTCAGAATCATGCTGGAGACATCATACGCGTATGATGTCTTTTGTGTCAAAATGACTTCATATTGGTTGTGCTTGTAGCTGATAGTGTATACATGAGTATCATATGCTTGGATTTGAGTTTGGATCCCATTGGGTCAAGTTTTGGCCAGTTTAGTCCAGATCAGGCTCTAGGAAAAATTTTGAAAGGGAATTGGATTTTATGATCCAAATTGGATAAAACTTGGTGGTTCACCTTCAAATGGCATGTAGATCACTTCTGTTTGGTGGTTGAAGCCCTGAGTTGCCAAAATCACATAGTGAGACATTATACGCGTATGATGTCTTTTAGTGTATTTTTGGACCAAATTTCTCTATAAGCTTGGGTTTGGCTTTAGATAGGCTTATTCAGTGGATTTATGAAGTTTGGATAGATTTTGGGCTAAAAATGGCTCTGGAGACATCATACGCGTATGATGTCTTTTTCATCAATTTTTCATGGGATTGGTTCTGTGGACTCCCCATGTACTAATGAAGGACTATATCTACTCAAATCTTGGTTTGGACTTGAGTATGTTGGATTTGGGCTAAAATAGGCTTTGGATGAAGGATTTTCTCTCAATTGGGCTAATGGGGTGATCCACTTGACCAAATGGTTCCAAACTTCATATGTAGCATGTATTAGATATATATAATGGATGTATGATGTCAAATGAGCAGTTTTGGCTCTGTAAGTGCAAATAGACATCATACGCGTATGATGTCTTTTGTGTCAAAATGGTGCTTTTTGGTTCCAGATAGCTTATAGATGTGTTAATCAACAATCCTACAAAGTTTCAATGAGTTTGGAGTTATTTTGACAAAATTAGGACCAAAAATCAATTTTATGGCCTACTTTGCGTCTTTTTGGTTTTCCTTGGGTTTTCTAACTCCAATTCTCATGATACTTGGTTCATAGGATGTGATTAACATGTGGAATGAGGCTATGCACTCAAATGTTGAAATGGATGTGAAAATCGTGCTGTGAGACATCATACGCGTATAATGTCTTTTCTTGAAATGTTGGTCTTTTTGTGCAAAGAATGCTTTGTGCTAGTGCCCTAAGCCCTGCTAACTAGTTTTCAACTTAAAAAGTCATTAGTTTAGCTAAAAAGCCCCCTTATAGGCATTTCAGTCTCCGAAGTCGTCTTTTTGCCTTGGAGTTGAATTTCTTCAACTTTTCTTCTCGAGAGTTGCATTTCCAGCTCATTGGATATGTTGTGAAGCCACCTATTTGGTTGAACTTGACTTTGGCTCCCCGTTCTCCATCTTTCTCCATTTGGTTGCCCGAAAGCGTCTTTTTCACCATCGGTAAGTGAATCAGCTTTCTTTTGGGTTTTGCTTGCAAACATAAGTCATCCATGTATATTTGAAGCTGCTTGTGAAGTTTCATGTCATTTGGTCGTCAATTTTAGCCGTTATGCCAAAATGACGCTTTGTGTGTCCGCAGCCGAATCGGTTGTTCCGACCTAATTTTGGTGGTCCAAACCTGGAGATACTCCATGGTTGCATTGCCCTCGATGTTGTTAAGCTTCCTGAGAAGTTTTGTGTCGTTTCGACAACTTTTTTCTGTTTGCCTCTTGCAGGCTCTGTCGACCTAGGGTTTTTCAAGTCGTTCTTTCTCGAGCTTTGAGTGTTAGAAACCCATCTTCTATGCTAGGGTCACCCACCTCTATGTTCTTGCAAGGTTTGGTTAGGCGGTTGTGCCCCTACCTAGCGTTCCTCCCCATTCCCCGTCTGCTCTTGTTTCTTGGTTTTGGTCAGTTTTCGCGACAAAAGTTAACGATAAGCATCAAAAGCTTATGGCAACGAGTCTAACTCTCATGTCTGGTGTCCTCTGAGCTCTCGTAGCAGTCGTAGAAGGCAGTAGAAGGTTGGATGCTCCTGTGTGCTCTTTGCTCTCTCCAAGAAGGTAATAGTGGAAATGAGCTTGAAAGTGAAGTGAAAAATACTTAACTTCGGACGTCCCAGATCACTTGTTACCAAATTTGACATGTGCTCCTATCTCGTCGTGAAATGCACTTTAGGATTTGAAATTTCTCAATTTGGACTCCGTTTGACCTGTTTCTGAGAAATCTGTCCACTTTGCCAAAATTCTGTCATATCGGGCTTTCCGCAACTTTTTCAGAATTGTACCCAATTTTTACCATGGGTTGCCCTTGTCATTAGGACCATCACTGTCTATTCTTTTCTTTTTTCCGATCTCATTTCACCTGCTTTTTTATTTTTCTTTTACTTTTATCCAAAAAATCATAAAAAATAAAGGAAAAT
Organism: Adiantum capillus-veneris; assembly: GCF_014529385.1. Taxonomy (NCBI): domain Eukaryota; kingdom Viridiplantae; phylum Streptophyta; class Polypodiopsida; order Polypodiales; family Pteridaceae; genus Adiantum; species Adiantum capillus-veneris. The sequence goes on along the minus strand of NC_140959.1, from coordinate 12,944,247 downwards.
AGCAAATTGAAGCCAAAAAATTCCAAACATACACGATAAATAGCTGGTAACCCTGTGTATATGAATATACACTTATTTGTGATTTTTGGACTTGGATTACCACTTTTTTTCACTTTTTTGCTCCAAAAACACTCTTATTTAGTGATATTTACACGTCTAGAGACCCAAATTCATCATTTGATCTCTTCTTATTGCAAAACAAGGTATATAAGGGCATAAATATTATCAATATCCGCAATCAAACATAAAAATTGCAAAATCATGTAAGACATTGCCCTTGTAATATAATTTTTGTTTTTCTTTGTTTTTGGCGCTTGTAGCTGCTTTGTAACTCCTGTATACCTGTATACCTCCCTCCCTCCTTGTCTGAGTCCTCCCGGACGACTATGAAGTGTCTGTGGGCGAAGCATTGTAGTTGTTTTGGTCATAAGTTCCCAATGCAATTGTAGAGCGATGATACAACAGTCTTTCCAATAAAGCTGCTCTTTGTTTGATTGAAGGATTGGTGGTCGGGTTTTGGGTTGATTTTGGCACTTCAGTAGTAGAATCAGTAGATGGATTCTTCTTTACTTTGTTGTTCTTTTTTACAATCCAAATCTGCCTCCGCTTCACTTGTGCTTGCCACAAACTCTTTGCGACCCAAACCTGCTTTGTTCTTTGTGTTGATTTCCTCGACTTGAAATACCTAGGAGTTTCCGTTGATTGTACTGAAGGGAGTTCCTGTTTACAAATCTTTGGGATCCAAATTTGCTTGCTATAGCTTTGTGCCGTCATGAACTTCTTTGGAATCCAGATCTGTTTCACTGTCCTTGATTGTCTGGAATCACTCTGTTGTCTGGTATTGAAGACTCTGTTTTCCACCTTTGTGTTCTCTGGCACAACCTTTTTTGGTCTCCATACCAACTTTGACTCCGTTTTTTCCAAAGGTTGAGCTGTTATATTATTGCTTGTTTTCCTTATCCACTGTTGAGAATTCCTCGTCGAAGAGTAATCCGGTTGTAAAGAAACTTTTGGTCGCCATTGCTTCTTCTTTTTCTCGGGTTGTTGTTTACCTTTGTCTTTGGATTCGTCCTTTGGAGTTGGCTCTGCTCCTTTGGTGAACTTAACTGATTGACTTTCACCTTCGTATTTGATAAGCACTGATTTAGAACTCCAGTCAATCATTGCATTGTATTGCTTCTGCCATGGTTGTCCTAGCAATAATGGATGTTGTGTAGCTTGGTCTTCAACCACGTAAAACATATGAGGATACACATAACGGTTAATCTGTATATGTAAAACTGTGCATCCGACAGTTTTGATTGAATTCTCAGAGTAACTCTTTAACTCTTGCTTGGCAGTTTGTAGTTTAGTGTCATTTGTCAATTGTCTATACAAACTGAGTGAAAGTAGGTTAGCTTGAGCTCCTGAATCCAATAGTGCTCTGGCTTTGATTTGGTTGGTTCCTACTTTGCATTCAATGATGGGTTCTTCTTTGTCATTATCCATTTCTGTTATACTGACTGCGTTTATTCGTCTTGCTCCTTCATTGCGCTATTTCTGACGCAGTAGTCTTCTTTTCTCCATTCTTTCCTTCGCCTCGGCTTGCGCTTCCTCCACAATCTTTTTCTTTTTCTGGGCACGCAGCTCTTCTTGATGTATTTTGAGAAGCATGTCTTGGGTTAGCGGCAAAAGATACTTTTTCACTCTGCATCCACTAATCCAATTGGGCATTTCTTCTCCGTCTAATATAGCAAGCTTGACGGCTCCACTGGGTGATAGATCTTTAATCACCAGAGGTCCCATCCCTCGCTTTTTAAGCTTCTTAGCATGCTGTTTCAGAGTGTAAACGAGGACATAGTCCCCAACCTTAAACTCTTTAGTCCGCACATGCTTATCAAAAAATTCCTTTTGTCGCCTTTTTTGAGCGTAGATAGAAGCTACTGCTTTTAGGCGAAGCTCGTCTAGCTTTTCCAGGTCATCTATTCTATCAGAAAGCTCGTGCCCTGTCCACTCTAGGTCCTTAGCCACCCTTAATGTTGAAATCAAGAATTCTATTGGTAAGATAGCATTTAGCCCAAAAACCATGTTATATGGGGTCGTTCCTATTGATGTTTTATATGTTACCCTATATGCCCATAATGTTGAATGCAACTTCTGGTCCCAGTCAGTTCTCGACTCAGATACAATCTTCGTGAGGACCGTGCATATGGTTTTGTTTGTTGCCTCAGCTTGTCCGTTTGCTTGTGGATGATACGGGGCTGATTTCCTATGGATTACCATGAATTCATCTAGAAGGATCTTTATCACTTCATTTATAAAATGTGTGCCTCGATCACTCACAATTTCTATTGGCAATCCATATCGTACAAAGACGTATTCATACAGAAATTGTGCCGTGGTCCTGGCATCTGCTTTTTGAGTTGCCTTTGCTTCGACCCACTTTGGTAGATAGTCTGTAGCCACAATGATGTATTGTGTATGAGTCTTATATGCAGGAGGTGAAATGGGTCCGACATAATCAATCCCCCATTTTGTAAAATCTCTTGCCCCCATCATTGGTCTAAGCGGCATATCATCTCTTTTAAGTGGTACTTTGGTCCGCTGACAGTCATCACACCGTTTAACGTATTCCTCAGCGTCCATATGTAATGTTGGCCACCATATTCCTGCGGCTAAGACAAGTTTTGTTGTCTTATCACCTGAGAAATGGCCTCCACCTACTCCTCCATGAGCTTGCTCCAGGATTATCACATACTCAGACTCTGATGCGCAAATCCTAAGCTGGTTGTCTTTACCTCTCTTATAGAGTTGATCTCCTATTAAAGCGTAATCTCTAGCTTCTGTCTCTACAGATTTCTGACGAGCTTTTGACGTTCCTTCTGGGAAAGTTCTATTTGTGAGATATTCAACAATATACTGACTCCATTCTGGAGCGATCATTATCTGATATAATGTCGAATACTCTGCTGGCGGTCTTGATGAACATACAATATATACAGTGACATATTCATGTACGCTTTCTTTCATTCCTGGCCAATAGACTCCCAATTGTAACAAATTCCTATATGTGTTCCTTCTTGAACAATGAAATGCACATTCCTGAACATGTGCTTCGCGCAGATATATATTATATTCCTCAGGATTGATGCATAGTCGTAAAACATGATCATTTCCCAATTGATACAACCTTCCTGCAACCAATTGAAGATTCTTGGATTGCTGAATAGCAATATGTTTCAGGTTGTATTCTCTTCTATCGAACTCTCCTCCATAGGTTAATAGGTTAACGACATTTTGAGACCACTTCGGTATCATTTCGATGTTGAACAAGTACGCGTCGGGCATGTCGTCATCTACTCCTATAGGGTCTTCTCCATTCGTCAATCGCGAAAGATGATCAGCTCTAAGATGTGTTTTTCCTTTCTTTACTACTACCGTGAAGTCGAATTCCAGAAAGATAATGAACCATCTCACTATTCTCCCGGTATTGCATGGTTTATTCACTAGGTAGAGCAAGGCTTGGTGATCCGTAAAAAACACAAACTTGTTGGCTAGAAGATAATGCCGAAATTTCTTCACAGCATATATCATTCCTAATCCCTCTCGCTCTATTGTGGTGTAATTCTTCTCTGCATTGTTGAGCTGTCGACTGGCGTAACAGATAGGAAAATCCATGTTTCCTTCTTCTGGCTGAGCCAGAATGCATCCTATTGCATATGCCGAAGCATCTATATGCACATGGAATATCTTCTCCCAATCTGGTGATTTCAAGACTGGAGCAGTAATGAGTGTCTCTTTCAATTTCTTGAACGATTCCTCACACTCCTCTGTCCATTCAAAGTTCACTATTAGCCTATAAAGTGGTTGGCCTATTATAGCGTACATGTAAATGAATCGTCTATAATATCCGCAATGTCCCATAAAGCTCTGTACTTGTTTCTCATTGGTTGGTCTAGGCATATCCACTATAACTTTTATCTTCTCTAAATCCGTGGATATTCCGTTTTGTGAGACAATATGTCCCAGAATTCTGCCCTGTCGGACCATAAACACACATTTCTCAGGATTGAGACAAATGCGATATGTCCTACATTTCTCAAATACTTTTCTTAGGTGTTCTAGATGCTCATCCCTCAGAAGAGAATGTACACATAAGTCATCCATGTATATTTCTAGAAACAACCTTAAGTATTCTTTGAAAGCATGCGTCATCAGCCTCTGGAAGGTTGCGGGAGCATTGGTTAGACCAAAAGGCATAACCCGATAAGCATAAATTCCCCACTCAGTTGCAAAGGCTGTTTTATGTTGATCTTCCAGTGCTATGGCTAGCTGGTTATATCCTGAAAAACCATCAAGAAAGGAGTAGGCTGTTTTCCCTGACACACGCTCTAGAACATGATCAGTTATCGGCAGGGGATAATTGTCCCTGATTGTCGCAGCATTCACTTTCTTTAAGTTGACACACACTCGGAGTTTTCCGTTCTTCTTGGGTACTACCACAATTGGAGATACCCAATCGGTGTGTTCAATCTCGTATATGAATTCAGCTTCCATTAGCTTATCTATCTCTTCTTTGATTCGCTTAGCAAAATTATCATTATATGTGTATGGTCTCTGTCTGCTAGGCTTTGCGTCTTGTTTCAGTGGAATTGTGTGTTGGCATATCGATGGGTCAACTCCCTTTAAGTCCTTATAAGACCATGCAAACACATCCCTATACTCTCTGAGAAGACTCAAAAGTCTCTCTTCCTCGCCTGGAGACAAATCTGTGGCTATGTACACCGGTCTAGGTGGCTCACCTGGAGCTGCTAAATCAACGTTTTTTGCATCCTCCGGTCCGTCATAAGATTCGTTCTCCTTCCTCTCTCAAATAGGTGGGGTTAATACCACCTTCCTATCCTCTATTGTGAATTTCCTATAGTGAGAGGGAACATCCATGTTTTCCTTGATTTTGGCGTTTTCGTCCTCTCCACTCTCAATTTCTGTCGTCCAAACTTCTTTCAGAGTTTTCTTGAGCTCTCTGTACTTATTTCTACGTTCTAACTTGGACTCCGTGTGTTCTCTGTTGCGCTTGTTCTTTTCTGATTTTTCAGTTTCTGTTTTCGTTCCATTCCTTTGAACTTGATTTCTTGAGCCTTTTTTGTCTTTTCGTAAGCTCTTTTGATCATTACCTCTCATTCTTCCAGAAATTTTGTCCTTAACACAATCTTCCGCCTTTACTAGCATTAGGAATTGATGTTTTCCTCTTATTCTAGGCATCGGATTGGTTCTAACCCCCTTTGTTTTTTTCTTTGCTCTATAGGGTTTCTGGCGTTGTTTAGTTTGGTTCGGAAAATCATAAAATCGGACATCCGTTATAGTTTCTTCGTTTCCGCTTGAATTGTCCGTTGACTCGTTGTCTGCTTCATTTCCCCACTCTGGATGATTGGGAATGTCGTGAAACACCTCTTCTTCATCTTCCTTTTCCAGTGTATCGTTCTTTTCAATTTCTTTTTCGAGTACAGTTCTCAACATGAAGTACGGAACCACGTCGTACCCGTCCTTGTCGCAAAATTTCGTTGTGGGACCATCCGGAATTGCACAAACATCTAGGGTTGCTAGAATGTGTGTCCATTCTAATGGTTCAAGCGTGTCCTCTGGAAAGGGTTCTCCTATATAAGCTTCGTCTTCGATAGCCCTTTCTAAAACACATTCTTCTCGTTTCAGACTTCCACATTTCGAAACTCCACACATCCATAACTCCTTGGGTTTACCTAACCAAGCTGGAAATTCGGATCCCGCCAAAGTAGCTGAATCAAACTCCTCCACCGGTGTTCGGTTCACATCTTTGTAGCTATGGTCTTTCAGGTTCACACGTGTAGTGGTTTCCCTATTTCTCAGGTATATGTGATCGTAGCCCCAATCCTGGACCATTTTCAAATGTCTCATGAATGGTCTTCCCAGTATGATATCATAGTTATTCTCCTTGCCAAAATCGACAATAGCAAAATTATGTTCGTATTCAATGCCGCAAGAAGTCACTACAACTTTCTCTAATAACCCCACAGGTTTCTCCATGTGTCCATCTGCTAATTGGAGTTTCAACCTAGTCTTCCTTATTGCTGGTTTCCCCCATTTTTTCCAGATTTCTTTTGTAGCAATGGCTACCCCAGCTCCGCTGTCTAGTATTGCCATCGTGTTAACTCCTTGGAATTCAACTGGTAAGGTTGTATTCCCCTCTTCACCTTCGCAATACTCTCCGACCTTGTTTAAGGGTACAGCCTTAGCATTCTTTTGTGGTTTGCTCAGCTCTTGTATACCCTCTTGCAGTCTCGATGTTGGATCTTTTATCCCAATTTTCTCCAAGCATTTTCCTACAGTGGTCCACATATGTGGTCTTAGCCTCAAAAGCTCAGCTAGAGTGATAGTGCATGTCACTGGTGTTGACAAGATCTCTATCAATCCTTGCGAGTCCATGACTTTTTCTGATGAAATTCTTCGTGAGGGAAGTGCTTTAATCTCGGATTTTGCTTCATACTCTCCTAAGTATGAAGGTAAAGTATTCAGTGAATGAGGTTTGCTCTCCATTGTTCTAACAGAGCCCCCATCTCCCCAGTAAGATTGCAGTTCCAAGTCCACTTGAGATCCTGCCTCAAATTCCACTATGGGAGGATTCCTGATGTCCTTTTCCCAATTTGTCTGATTAGCTTGGCAACTTAGCTCGTTTGCAAAGTTTGCCTCTCTCACTTGTTTCCAAAATTCATTGTAATCATCATCTCTTCCGTAAGACCTCTGTATGACTGGATGAAAACTCTCTATCTCCTGATCGGTTGTATTCAATACTATGCGGTCATCCTTGTGTGTATTTTCAGGCTTTTGTGCACTGGGAGTCTTTTCAGCTACCCGTGAAACAATAGTCTCTTCCTGAATTGGGTTTTCTGTTCCACAATTCATTGTTTCTTTTGGTGGTTCTAATAAGGCTTGTGCAGTCTCGATCATTCTCTGGCACATTTCAAGTCTCTGCTTTTCCAATTCCGCGTTTGGGTATGTCATCCACCTCTGTTCTTGTGTTTGGTTGTTCTTTAACCTAGCTTCGTAAGCTCTCATCAGTGCGTCCAATGGTTCGTGTACTTTGTCGACTAGCACTGATCCCCCTGAGCTTAAGCTCGTTGTTTCTTTGATACTCTTTTGTTTCGTTCTTTCCGGGCTCATCTCTCGTTTCCCGTTTTGACTCTCAAGTTTTTCTAATCTATCTTTAGTTCGCTTTAGTTCCTCGGCTAGAATAGCGTCTTCACGTTCTTTTCTCAACTTCATGCGTGCTTTTCTAGCTTTCCATGTGTTTCTCTGACTCCTCGGTCCTTGACTAACCACTTCAGTCGCTAACTTTCCATTCTCAGGTTCTCTAGTGGTTTTCTTAGCTTGAGCTCTAGTAACAACTTGCGTTGGTATCAGAGTTTCATTTTCAGACCCACTGCTGGTAGGAATAGTTTCTAGCATATTCAATGTCGTCTTTTGCACTTTGTTTGGATTCTTTGAACAATCCTCAATGAAGTGAGTAACCCCACACTCAGTGCAATAAGCATTAATTCTAATGATTTCTGTATGTGGACAAACATTCATTAGATGGTCACCTCCACACTTGTAACAGGGTCCTAGTGCTGGTCTTGGTCCCATTTGATTCGTCCTTTGTGGATAGGATGGTCTTTGTCCTGTTAACCCTCCATGAGCTATGAACATCAATGTTCTTGCGTCCAAATTGTATCTCTCTTCATCAGAAGCACTTGTAATTGTTGGTATTCCAACATTCCCAATCATGCCCCATGGTTCTGGTTGTTTGGGTTCTTCTGGTGGGTAATACACAGTTGGAGACATGTGTGCACCAGATTCTTCATAATAGGCTTGAACAGGCACTAGGCTTGTTCTTCCTGATTCTCTAAGGTTGGTGCATATCTAATGCCTACTGGTCTTGCTCCTGGTAAAGGTGGTTGTTGTCCCAATACCGGTTGCGGTCTTTCTATCCCCATAGGTCCTGGCACATTTCCCGTTGGGTATCGAGGTACTGGATGTAATTGAGGTGGTGCTAATTGAGCAGGAGGTGCATACTGACGCTCCCTTACATACCCTTTGTTGTAATAGCACTCCTCTGTTGGATGGTTTGTCCATTTTTGTTCAATAGCACACCATTTCAGTGTTTTTGGCAATGGTTTTTGGTATGGTGCCATCCTTTTTAGAGCATCTTCTATCATTTGCTCTACATTTGGCATGGTTGTTGTTTGAACATTCTTTTTAGTGGTAGTCTCGCTCGCTACGGAGGAAGAGCTACTGGATGCGAAATCTGTATTCGCTGACACCTCTCCATAAACTGTACAGTTATCCACTAAGTACAATGCCTCTCTCGTTACTTGCTCGAACCTTGTACAAGCTTTCAAGTGCAAGTCCTTCTTGAGAGTGTCGTTTCTCAGTCCCTCAATAAAGAGAACAGATAGTCTGTCATCTTGTGGTCGTTCACGTACTGGACATCTCTCAATGTATTGTTTGAAGCGAAGTGAAGCTTCCTTCACTTTTTCGTGTTCTCTCTGTTTAAAAGCATATATTTGTGAGACCGTATTGTGCTTAATCCCTCGTTTTGAGAATTCCTCAGCAAACTCTCTCAGCAAATGGTCAATGTCATGGAATCCCCCTCTGTTCAGCGGTTGAAACCATGTCAATGCCGTACCTTCTAGAGTAAGACCAAATCCCTCGTATTGTGTATGGAAATCTGTTATCTGCTCAGCTCTTAAGACTTGCTTAAAGAGTGACACATGTGCATACGGATCTCCCGAACCACCATACTTCTTTGGCATACACTTCGCTACTTGAGATGGTCTCATACGTCTATGGTCTGCTACCAATCTCATTGCTCCTGTGTCCCGGCTAAAGCTTTCTCTAGCATCATGGACTTCATGGGTTACCCTTGTCGGTTCCCTTGCCCTGAATCTACTACTAGGAGGTAAATGGGATGGTTCCGCTTCGAACCTTGGACCTGGAGTGGTATACGTGGGGATTGGAACTGCACTACCTCGATTCGTATCCATTGACTCTCTGGAATGTAATGATCCCATTAGTCCGGGCTTCGAGTACTGAGGTTGACTGAAAGAGTCAGCAGCCTGAGTTCTTTGTCCTCCTGTCGTCATTGGGTTTTGCCCTCCATTTGTTGGTGCTGGTCTTTGTGAGCTAGAAGTAACATAATACTGATGTAGTGGTCCCCCAAAGTATGTATATCCTTCTAATTCTTTCTTGCCCATTGTTGAGTATTGCCTGCCATATTTGTCGTAAGCGGCAATTTTCACTTCCGATCCCTCTGTGTAGGTAAAGACATAAAGTCTTTTTTGGTCTGTCAACTCTCCGGTGTAGGGTTCTTCACATCTATAATAGAGATCTTGCTCCCCATTATTATATTTGTATAGCCCCACATAGATGTTATCAGTGTTGATCCTTGTAGTTTCATTCTCTCTTCTTAACCTCGCATCAGGGAAGTTCATTATTGGTGCTTTCTCCTCAAGTTCTTCATCTACTTTGGCTTTGGTGCCCATCAATCCCCACTTGTCCACAATGTTAGGGTTTAGGACTACCAAGTACATGGTACCCTCGTCATCTAGATATCTATCTCCGCTATAGCTCACAGGCACTAAGTCCTTGAACTCACTAGGTCTATCTTCTATCTTCACACAATAGCGGTCCATTCCATCCTTGTAGATCTTGGCACCTTGCTCATTGTCGTACTGATATTTTATGAACAATAGCTTCATGGTGGCGGAAGGGTTTGATGATCCTGCTGCCATATTTCTTCTGTTGTTCAGGTTCAGGTGTTCCACGTGTTCGGTGAAAATCTCGTAAGATCTCTCCGAAGAAGTATCAGAGACACTTCCTTCAAAGATCGGCTCTAATGGTTGCACCCAACTTTGGTTTACACTTCCCTCGGTTGATATGACACTTGCTGGTTCCCCTTGTTTTGGTTGGTTATTCTGGAGGTTCCTGCCCGATCTCAAATTCATCAATTCCCCTAAAGGACTTTAACTTTTCCGTCTCGGCAATTTGTTTTCCCAAGTTTTTGTGGTCAGAATTGATCCAAACTGATTGATACTTGGTCAATTGTTTAATCTTGTCAGTTGGACAACTTCTGTTTCATCAAGTGAGAATTTTGTTGCAGTTATGCTGAAAAAGACATTATACGCGTGTGATGTCTTTTTTCACAGATTTAGACTATTTTGGTTATGCTCACTCTTAGTAGCCCCTTTATGCTCTTTCCACTCACAAAATTCAGTTTGAACTCTGTTTGAGCAAGTTATGGCTAATTTAGGCTTTTCTTGGCAATTTTCCACTTTTGATTTGTTTTTTGGGTCAATTGTGATCCAAATGGGATGAAACTTGAAATATAACCTCTAGACAGCTATTACAATGGATCTGTGTTAGCAAAGTATCAAAATATGTCCAAAATTAGGTCAAAGACATTATACGCGTATGATGTCTTTTTCATCAATTTGGATCAAAACTTGATATTTATGCTTCCAACAGTGCTTGTAACAATCTTGTCAGGTCAGATATCAAAAATAAGCAGTGGATGTGCCAAAAGACATTATACGCGTATGATGTCTTTTGTCCCAGATTTTGACTATTCTTGGTTTTAAGCCTTCTCTAATGTTTATAATTGAGTTTCAAGTGTTTTTGTCAGGTTTGAATGTAAAAACAAGATCTGAATCCAAAATTTCCTATTCTTTGCGTTTCTTGGACTCCGACTTGTCTTTTTGGGTTTCTTTGAGTGTTAATGCTCTTGTTTTAAGTTGAAATTAGGGTATAACCCCCCTTTTGAACACTCTGGTAAAGTCAAAATTTCTGTTTTGGTCTCTGTTTGGTCATTTAGACATCATACGCGTATGATGTCTAAAGTTGCAGATTTCCAGTTTTTTTTGGCACAGAATCCTTCCTAAAGCTTTCTCAAGTGCTTAGCAACTCCCAGATACACAGAAAATTTCTCTGACTTTTGTTTATTGCAAGTTTCACTACTAACTCGACGGTTTAGTGATCTAACATGCAATTAACCACATCAAGCAAATACTCCAATGATTATTAGCTCTAGATCAGGATCAAATGAAGTCCTACCTAAGCTACTCCTAATCATAAAATGGGTTTGGTAATTGTGACTTTAAAGATATCCACTGTCACTCACGGACTAGCAAATTCTTCTTCTATCAACAACTACTCAACACCAACAAAACAACAAACAAATCTAAGCTAAACTAAAAATACTGTCAACACGGAAGACCCAGGAATACCCCACTTCCTAGTATCTCTCGAGATCTTCGGAGTCCACCACTCCTAGATCTTTTCTAACTAAAGTATACAAAGTAGTTTATACGAATCACCTCGTAGGATTAGTCTAAGGTCACCTACTTAGGGCTCTTGTCCCCGGCAGCGGCGCCAAATGTTAAGGCGGTTACGCCGCTAGCGGAAGCTAAATAGCGAGAACTCAACCAACAAGAGATTTGTCAGACGAGGACGGAGCTTGACCCGCAGGCGCATGGAAACAACTAGGTGGGTGTCAAATCACCTACTCGACCTTCTAATGACAATCACTACTAAGGAAATCAAATCTAAGTTCTAGAATACGCAAGTGACTGAAATCCGTACTACGAACGAATGCTATACGAAACAGGATCTAGAATCATTGAATCGATCTCAAACTCAAGGGGAAGTCTATACACTAGGTAAGAACAACACCCTAAAGACTTGAACTGCAAAATCAACCTATAATCACTCCGTGCGGTAAACGCGTATGAAGACAGGCCGAAAAATACAGGTGACCGAAACTTGACCCCGATGGTACTAATGCGTAGCTCTACTCATTGTGGTTCTATAGATATGCTGCACGCTCTATTCCGACACACGAGTTGGAAGAAAACTCACACCGAAGCTCGTAGGAACTTACCACACATAGAAGCCGATAGCGCGCACTCTTGGTATCAGTGCGTAGCTCTCGCCGTTGCTAACACAATGGCGGTGTCGCTTCTCCAATGGCGGCTCCGTAGCTCGCGTAGCAAGTAGATAAGACTCTCTCTCTCTCTCTCTCTCTCTCTCTCTCTCTCTCTCTCTCTCTCTCTCTCTCTCTCTCTCTCTCTCTCTCTCTCTCTCTCTCTCTCTCAGACACAGTCACGGCGCTCAAAAACTCACTTTGATTAAAAACTGAATCCCCTTCGGTTACAAAAACTTTGGCTTATATACCTCAGCCTTGGAGGTGAGAACATCTCTAACTAATTACATCAGCAAGTGAAATTACTTCGAGATTACAAGCTGGAAACTCAATTGAGTCCCGTTACTTAATGAATGGCTCAATTCAAAATCAATGTCGGAAAGACATTTATTACAATCAATGGTTACAAAAATGATGCGTGTGAGCAAAAATGTGGGTGTGATCCTCTGCTGGCTCAACACACACACACAGACTGACACACAGCACGTGCGCAGGCAAAAGCAGTCGACTGAGTCGAGAGTCAAGTGTTGAGACAGGTTGCACTCTCTCTCTCTCTCTCTCTCTCTCTCTCTCTCTCTCTCTCTCTCTCTCTCTCTCTCTCTCTCTCTCTCTCTCTCTCTCTCTCCACATCAAAGCACTCATTGGACCCTGGCACTGGCTAGCGCAGACAGAAGACGATCCAGCAGCATTCTCTCTCTCTCTCTCTCTCTCTCTCTCTCTCTCTCTCTCTCTCTCTCTCTCTCTCTCTCTCTCTCTCTCTCTCTCTCTCTCTCTCTCTCTCTCTCTCCACATCAAAGCACTCATTGGACCCTGGCACTGGCTGGCGCAGACAGAAGACGATCCAGCAGCATTCTCTCTCTCTCTCTCTCTCTCTCTCTCTCTCTCTCTCTCTCTCTCTCTCTCTCTCTCTCTCTCTCTCTCTCTCTCTAACACACACACACACACACACACACGGAGACAAACGTTGATGGGCTGAATGTGGATGCATACGCATGATTACTATACTATACAAGATATACGAAGACTAGGATGTGTGTGTGGTCATGGCTACTGTACACAGAAACATCAAAAGGCAGTGTGTGGTAGTTCATGACAGAGAGTGTGTGTGTGTGTGAGAGAGAGTGTGTGTCAAAAGGATCATATGCCAATTGAACTTTTGAGATTTTAGGTTTTTTTTCATCTTGAGGTGTCCATTTTTGCTCAAATTTGAGAAGTAAGTTTCCCATACCGATCTAGCTGTTGGTGAGTTTTGATCCTATTTTGGCATGTTAGGGAACATGGATTGTGATCCATGTCTGGTAGGATATTCAATCTGTGATTGCACATGTGTAAAGGCACGGTATAGGGCAGACACAGGTGAAAACTCCTTGGATTCTGATGTTGGGGAACATGGATTGTGATCCATGTTCCACCCCCAAATCTGACTGTAATTGGACGTCTAGGAAGCTCTTAGCTTGGGGATTCCACTGGCAAAAACTTTCGAGTTTGGAGTTGATTTGCCCCCTCTACTACCCTCTGATAGTTTTTCAAAAGCCCAACTTTGATTTGATTACTGTGGCTATGAACATGCCCTGTGGTGGTGGCTATGAATGCCCATAGAAAGAAAAAATTCGATCGAGCTCTAGGTTGCAAAAACATAAGCTCTCTCTCTCTCTCTCTCTCTCTCTCTCTCTCTCACACACACACACACACACACACACACACACACACACACACAAACATTGATGGGCTGAACGTGGATGCATATGCATGATCACTATACTATACAAGATATACAAAGACTAGGATGTGTGTGTGGTCATGGCTACTGTACACAGAAACATCAAAAGGAAATGTGTGGTAGTTCATGACAGAGTGTGTGTGTGTGTGTGTGTGTGTGAGAGAGAGAGAGAGAGAGAGAGAGAGAGAAATAGAGAAAGAGAGGTGGATTGTGCTTGACGTGCGTTTGTCGACATGGGGGCAACCATGGGAGATGGACACTGTGCAGTCGAAGGCAAGCAGATAAGATTTTGTAGCTAGAACATTGCGCAGAAGAATGAGCAAAAATCAGCTGAGACGAAGCACACGTGATCATAAATACATAATGTATCTAGCACACACACACAGAGAGAGAGAGAGAGAGAGAGAGAGAGAGAGAGAGAGAGAGAGAGAGAGAGCGCTGTGAAGAAAGAGAGAGAGAGGGGGAGAGAGCGTTCTGAAGAGAGACAGAGAGAGAGAGAGAGAGAGAGCGTTGTGAAGGTTGGGGCCCAAGTTCCAACGATAATCACCTGCAAGTTGCAATCGTCATTGTCAATCAATAAGGATGGTGGTGGGAAAGCCCCGTCGACAAGGATGGTGCAGTGCTCGAGAAAAAACATTTTTCCAAATAATTTCCTTGCATTTGCCAAGAGGAAATTTTTAAAATTTTGGTTTATTTTTCGAGTTTTTACACTATTTTGGGGTGGAATTTCTCCTTTTCCCCTTGCCCTCAATCAGAACAATATTAAGCCGAGACACATTTTCCCCAAACACTGGGATGGTGGGAAAGGGAGTTGAAATGGGAAACAGGATGGCAGTAGCGATTGAACAAAGATACAAACAGTTGGGTGGAGACACAGAAAGAGAGAGAGAGAGAGAGAGAGAGAGAGAGAGAGAGAGAGAGAGAGAGAGAGAGAGAGAGAGAGAGAGAGAGAGAGAGAGAGAGAGAGAGAGAGAGAGAGAGAGAGAGAGAGAGAGAGAGAGAGAGCTTCTGCAAGCTGATCTCCACTGTACTCGAGAATGTGATAAGTTGTAGCAAGTTGCCTCTTACCTCTAGATAAAGAGAGAGAGATGCAGACTCAAGAGTCAACAACCTCAACTGACAGTGGCAACTTGCGCATGAGAGAGAGAGAGAGAGAGAGAGAGAGGGAGGCAGGGACCCACTAGCTGGAGGCAAGCCCAGTGTTCACGAAAAACTTTTTCAAGAACCAATCAAGAAAAGGAGAGCATTGAAAATCTATTGATTTTTAGAGAAGTTCTAGGGGTTTTATCGATTTTTAGGCTAAAATCTTTCAAATTCAACGAGTTTCCTTCAAGGCAACCCTCAAAACTAGCCATGCTTTTTTTTATTAAAAAAAATTGAAAAAACACTAAAGATCGGTTTTTTGTGAACATTGGGCACTTAGGCACACACACACACACACACACACACAGATGCACCCTCAATTCGCGGAAATGGTAGCAACTGCCTCTCTCTCTCTCTCTCTCTCTCTCTCTCTCTCTCTCTCTCTCTCTCTCTCTCTCTCTCTCTCTTTCTCTCTCTCTCTCTCACACACACACACACACACACATAGAGAGAGAGAGAGAGAGTTGCCACTGTAGTGATCGTTCGACACCATGGAAGCCGATTCAGTGGTGATCGTCCTGCCTGCTCCCAATTCCTTCTCCCCCTCTCGACCGAGCAAGGCGACCCTCTATTGCTCCATGCTCAGCTCGCACCTTTGGCCGCGGCTTCGACAATTCTCATTCATTAGAACTTCCACATCCATAGCGTTGCCAGATGCAGAGAGAGGGCATCTCTTCAAATGCAATCACGTAGACTTGCCCCTTGAAGGAATGTGGCACTACACAAGATGTTGATATGGGCAAAAGAATTCTTGATGATATTGTCAGTCAAGGGTTGCTGAAAGAAAACGTCGTGCTTGGCATTGCCTTGGTCTACATGTATGCAAAATGTGGTGCACTCCATAAAGCACAAAAAGGGCCTGAGGAGCTTCTTGTCCGCAATGTCATTTCTTGGAATGCATTGATTGTAGGATATGCCCAACTTGGGCAAGGCCAAAAAGCTTTGGGTTGTTTTCGACAGATGGGAAGCAAGGGTGACTCTCCAGATGCATCCACATAGCACCATCGGAGGTAGTGCCGCCGCCGAAGGCAGCTCCGTTGTACTAGTGCTTAAGTTGAAATCTTAAGTGATTAGAGTGTAGGGTTAAGGAAAAGAATCCTAGGTACATGCTATGCTACATTGGTGGTAATGCACCTCTCGTTGGGAAAAGCCAAATCCTACCTTGGCGATCAAAGTATCCTTGTGCCCCAAAAGTGCCTCATCTCCGATTAGCACCACCATTGCATTTAACCTTAATGCTACCCTTTGTTGTGCTTTGTGGGGCCTTATTGTTGATTCGGGGATGACACTCTAGTGCCTTCAGATTATTTGGATAGTAAGTTTATAAGGAGTGCTTTGGCAACCACTTTTGACCCTCGAGAGGCTTTGTCAATTGTCTTTCTTTTAGACCTTTTCCTTTCGTTTGTTGTGCTTCTTTAGGAGTAGTGTTCGGGAAAAATGTGTCTCAGCTTAATATCGTGCCGTTTTCAATTTCAAAAATGTCAGTTGAGGGCCAGGGGAAAGGAAGAAATTCGGCCTCAAAATAGAGAAAAATAGAATAAAAACCCGCAAAATAAGCCTAATTTTCTAAATTTCCTTTTGGCAAATTCAAGGAAAGGAATTTTGTATGTTTGGGCAAATGATTTTTCCAAAACAATGTTTAGGAGCCACTACTCTCATTATGATGTTGGACATTCAGGAACCTATACGGATAAGATAACAGTTACAGTTCTACTAACTCCTTGTTTGATCAAACTCCTACCGCAGCAAGAAGTTCCCTTGTCTTTTTCTCTTGTCCTTGGTCCACAATAACATGAATAATATGCAAGGGCAAGGTTTCATGTTCATCGTCACAACCAAGCGGGGATGTAGATTAAGGAAGAGCACATGTCTCTCATATGGCTAGGATATGCAGCACCCTTGATTTTCGATGTGAATCCCCTTGAAAAGTTCACAAATAATCATTGGCTTTTATGACTATTTTGCTGGCCTTTAGGGCCCTAAATACTAAAGTGTCCATCTCCACTGCCTTCAAAATAAAAACATTATCTACCTCATAAAAAAACTCCTTTGAATCCATATAGGCAACAAGACTTGACTAAAAATCAACACACCAAGTAGCTTTGCTACCTCTTGGTGTGTGGTGCTTGACTAGGTGAGCCTAGTCATGCTTTGTGACGTTGGAGAGGGAACGAAGAACATGCCTAGCACACACACACAAATGCCTCCTATAGCTCAAGGCATACACAACACCCTTGTCCACTTGAAAACCACCTCCAAACAACACAATCACCAAGACCACATACGCACACAGACTCACCCAAGCCCACACAAAGCATAACACAACCCACACCCATAGAAAATGCACTAACGATCATTATCTTTTGCACACAACACGACACACTTTCTCTCCCTCTTTGCACACAAATTGTCGGGGGGGCAACACTATCGAAACACACCTGAACCCACTTGCAACAGAGCAGAGAAGAAGGGGGAAGGAAAACCCGGCATGACGCGATCTCACGCTTCAAAATGGGGGAACTTTCTTCATTCAACAACAAAAAACCAATACAACCGTGGTCACAGACCGATGCAAACAAAAAACAAAAGCGAGAGTGAACTCTCTCTAGCTCCCCACACCAAGTTTTCCATGGCTGCTCTCTTGCACGTAGCACTCTCTCTCTCTCTCTCTCTCTCTCTCTCTCTCTCTCTCTACGTGCAAGAGAAAAAACCCTTCCTTGGACTCGTTTTTCTCCTCGATAGAGTTAAAGAAGAAGAAGATGAAAAAGCTCCCTTCGTCGCTCCCTTCCTCGATCAGAAAACCCTCACCCTTCCTTTTTTTTCTTTTTTCCACATGCCCTCTCCTTCCCCTTTGTTTTTTTTCCCAAGGCGGCAACAACGGTGCAGTAGCTACTTGCTCCCCATCTTCTCTTTGTTCTTCTTCCCTTACTTCCTTGAAAAAACTCCTTTTTTGGCATGCCCAAAGGGCTAAGGCCATAGTGATGTGTTCCGTTTTTTCTTAGTGAAAAATCTCATGTAATTTAAAAATTAAAATAAAGAATGAAAATGTTTGATTGGTTAGCGATGTAGTGAGCACTCATGAGAAGGTTACTGGTGGCAGTGAGTGGGTGACAAAAGATATCGAGATAAAATATTTTCCTAGATTATTGAATGTGCTCGGAATTAGAGTTTGGCTCCTCTTTTCTCGTGTCGAGACTCGAGCGAATGATGGAGGGGGGCAGCAATTAGTCCCGAGGAGGGGGGACAAACTATTTCCCACTAGAGAGGAAAATCTTTAATCTTTAATCTCGTGTTGAGGTGCACGGTGCTCTCTCTCGTGTTGAGTAGTTTGCACCATTGCATGAGGTGCTTCTTGTGCCTATCGTCGGCATGCAGTCGAGGGACGTGTGCAAAGCATGAGCAGGAGCAGTATTAGTAGCAAATGGAGTTGTGCATGCAGGAGCACTAGGCAATGTGGTGGTAAATGGTTCGTGAGGGGGTCAGAGCAGGAATGATCCATAGTTGAAGGCGTACTATAATGATTGTTAAGTTTATTAGCAAGACAGAAGCTAAATACTTGCTATCGATACTAGGTGCAGATGTAGTAGCCGTTGTAGTAGTACCTTGCATTTCTAGCGAGTTGGACTGAATGTTGTGGGCTCTCTGCTTTCACGCGAGTGACCCAAAAGCTCCCACAATTCCCCATTGTCGTATGGGTGCGGAGACGAGCGCATGTGCGCATGCACTGCTTAGATACAGTGGTACATTTTCCTGCTATGACTTCATGTCCAAAGCCCAATCCCAGGTCGAGCACTCTGCTTGTCCATGAGTGTGTAGACTCATGACGAAGAGGATCGGAGAGGATCTGAGCTCAAATGACCAACACGCCACCCACCAACCAGCTCTGAGAACATATGTGTGTATGAAAGAGACAAGATACTCTACAGTGCAAGTAGTAGGGAAACTGTGTGTGGATGTGCGTACATTGGGTTTTGGAGAGAGAGAGAGAGAGAGAGAGAGAGAGAGAGAGAGAGAGAGAGAGAGAGAGATAGGTGTGTGCGTTCTAGCGGGATCAGACTCACGTCTATACTGTTGTGCACGTGCTAACCTCGATCTTACACTGCGAGCATACTTAATGACAATTCACTCAAGGGCTGAGCCTGCAAATTTTATAACAGGCAATACCTATAACCTAATTGTTGTATAAGCTGGAGTAAACGCCAATGGATCATGGGGCAATTGCCTTCGTGCCTTCGACTTCTAGGTTATGGTCTCACAGTCTCCATTTCTAGAAAGGAGGGACCTGGGCCTGGGCTAGGGCCAGAGCTGCCTGCTAACTACCAGTTTGCTGGCGTTGACGCTCCCGATCCTATATAAACACCCCTGTACCAGTGATATGGCCTCTGATCCACACGTAAATCGGTGCCCCTGCCCTGCGATAATAAATCAGGGTAATATTACGTAGTAATGGACTTGCTATACCCGGGCGATCAATTTTCTGATTGCCTTTCTTTTCCCCTGCTTAAAAGTCCCCTTCACCCTTATCTTTTTTGCGGTCTCTTCTTGCAGGCCAAGGGCAGCGGCAATAAGAAGAGAGATGCACTCTCTCTCTCTCTCTCTCTCTCTCTCTCTCTCTCTCTCTCTCTCTCTCTCTCTCTCTCTCTCTCTCTCTCTCTCTCTCTCTCTCTCTCTCTATGTGTGTGTGTGTATCTCTCGAGTCTCACATGAACACATGTGTCAATTTATAAAAGACACCTCAGAATCTCCGCATTCTATGCACTCTTCGCCTAAAAGCTAAACAGAATGCTATGGACATTGCTACGCTCTTCACTCTGATCTCCCTTGACCCTCACCCTGTGTAACACGGGTCTTCAACAGCTCTCCCTCTCTCCGTGTCTGTGCTTTAATCCGGCAATCTATCTCGGTTTCAATTTTAATATGTGTAGCCTAGAAGTTAGAACCTGCGCAGGAATTGTTCCACGATTTAATTAAATGGCCAGTCTCATTATATAACCACACTCAAGGAGACACTGAATCTAGGATACATCACACCCAGCTAAACCAACGCTCTAATGCCGTGCTTGTTTGCCTCTTGTAGGCTTGGGATGGATGGGCTATATTGAGGGGGATAGCAGTACAAGCTCTATAGGCCTTCACATCAAGAAGTGTGGGTAAAGGGTTGTAGCAAACCCTACGACGCTACTTTTTTTACGCAAGTATTTTACAGATGTAACCCTATTGGAGGTAATGGTTATTCACTCAATATTTAAGTAGCATATTTTGGGAATTTGAAGGGTACTTCAGGAATTTCCACAAATTAGAGGAGTACTCTCTCCATTGCAGGCCTCGTGATTTTATCACTTTTTTGGCCTGCCCAAAGGGCAAAGGCTATAGAGATCACTTCTCTTTTTGCTGACTAAAATAGGAATAAAATTGAGTTGTATTTTCAAATATTTTTTGATAGACTTAAAATGTTGATTGGTTGGTGGGAACTCATTGAAATGAAGAGTGTGTAAATCTAATGATAGACATGTTTTGAGTTTTGAAAAATGAAATGAACGCTCATATATCAAAGAAAAGATTTGTGTTGCCCAATGCCTTAGAAAGCATGAAACGTTGACAGCCTTATATGTTAAATGATAAAGCTTAGAGGCTCCACAAATCCCAAGAGTCATTTTTTCATTTTGAAATTTGAGAAGTTATTTTACCCATCTTTTCATTTTGAGAATTTCATTCACGGTTGAAACTTGAGGTAATAACTAAAGTTGTCATTTTTGTTGGTTAAATTTATGAAAGGAATTTATCCTTTAGAGCTTTAATCTTTAAAGATTTTTTTTTTTGAGATTTTAAATCTAATCCAATGAGGAACTAAAAAAAAAAATTATTAGAAGGTAAAAATTTGAGTTAAAGAAAGTGAAAATGTTACATGGATCCACAGGTAGAGGGAGGGTCACCCCGAGACGTTAGAGTTGTAGGACTTACTAACTTAGAACTTTAAAGCTTTTAAAGTGGGATTTACAACTTAGTGATCTACAGTTTTAATTTGTAAAAGGTGCTCTAGAGCTTAAAAATGTAGAATTTTTAAAGTGAGGTGTAGAGCATAGGGATCTAAAGCTTAGGGTGTAGAGCTTAAGGTTGCTTTTTTAATTCAATTCACTATGTTTATGTTTTTTTTTAAAGCTTAGAGATGTAGAGATTTTAATGTGGGATCTAGCTTCAGATCAAAGCCTAAAATTGACGCTTTTTTTCTGTCAAGGGTTAGGTAATAACTAAAGTTGTCATTTTTGTTGCTTAAAACTTTATGGAAGGAATTTATCCTTTAGAGCTTTAATCTTTAAAGATTTTTTTTTTGAGATTTTAAAGCTAATCCAATGAGGAACTAGAGTTTTTTTTAATTAGAAGATAAAAAATTGAATTAAAGAAAGTGAAAATGTTACATGGATCCATAGGTAGGGGGAGGGTCACCCCGAGACGTTAGAGTTTTAGGGCTTACTAACTTAGAACTTTAAAGCTTTTAAAGTGGGATTTACAACTTATGGATCTATAGTTTTAATTTGTAAAAGGCGCTCTAGAGCTTAAAAATGTAGAATTTTTAAAGTGGGGTGTAGAGCATAGGGATCTAAAGCTTAGGGTGTAGAGCTTAAGGGTGCTTTTTTAATTCAATTCACTATGCTTATGGTTTTTTTTAAAACAAAGTTATTGTTATAACAATACCTAAACAGGTAAGTCGGTAAGTCCGCTAATCCCTTATCTTTGATCTTGAAGATATAGATGATCTTCATGGCCATTAATTATCTTGGTTTGGCATGAGAAGTCCACAGAAGATCTTTTATGTTTCTATCTTCCAACAATAAACTCCGATTCTAGGATTATCCGTACTAAGCCGTTTCAAAGGCTTCAAGTCTACTTGATCGTATCCCTCAAATTCTAAAGTTGGTGGTCCTTCTTTTGCTGACATATCTAGGATATTGGTGTTTACTTCTAACCCCCATTTGTCTATCACGTCAGGGTTTTCGACTTGTAAATACTGAGTTTTGTTTCGATCCATGTACATTTTTCCTTGTTTGTTTGCCCTAACCTCTTCTTTGAACTCAATACCATGGTCATTAATGTGAATAGCATACTCCTCGTTAGGGTCCAAGTAAACCTCGGCTCCATGACGGTTAGTCTTGTAAAAGGATAGTATATGCTTATAGTGCACTGTCGTTCCGGTTTCTGAGTGAGTCGAGTAAGAAGACATTTCGGATGTTGAATCTGAAAAAGTGTCTGAGACTTCTTCAGGAATTGTGTGCAAGGAATTTCCTTGATTCACGCTTTCTTTGGTGGATACTCCTTCATAGTTTCTTTCTACTACATAAGGTGGCATCGGGTAAAAGGTCACTTGGTAGCTATGGACCATGACTGTTGGACGGATACGCCGCGACGGACGTCAGCACAGCGAGAACTCACCTAACATATAATGTCAGCTAAGGACGAAGCTCGACCCGCAGGTGCGTAGAAGCAAGCATAAGGTGTCAACTTACACTCGACCGGCTCCTAACTAATTCCTACAGAGGTCTCTACCAATTGTCTAAGTCACAGCCTTCAAGAGTGCATAAGAGGAAACTTCCTACAATGCTTTCTAAAGCCGAACACCCATCAAACAATCTCGAAACACCATAGAACTTGAAGGAGACCCTACTAACACCAATAGGTCGCTCTCCCTAAGGTCTATGAACCAAAATCCCAACCCAAAACACCCGATGCAAAATCATGTAGAATGTCTGACCGAAATTTGCAGGTCTTCGTTTCCAAAATCTAAAGTGCCTAATGTGTAGTTCTACTCAATGTGAACGCGTGGATATGCTGCAATGCAAAATCGGACAATGTATGCTAACCCAAACACCAGATGAAGCTCGTAGAAGGAGCTCGCAAAATCGGACCGTACGCGCGCAATGTAGGTATCGGTGCGTAGCTCTCGTCGGGGGCAACATGCTGCACTTCTCCGCACTCGATTCCGACCACCGGTGCACATATAGCGTCAAGATGAAGCTCACACTCTCTCTCGTACACAGTACGCTCACTCACAGACTTCAAAACTTCTTTTTAAAAATGACAAAAGGTTTTTCATTAAGGTCAAAAAGTGGTATATATACCTTACAATTCTCAAACCCTAAAGTTCCAAAATCAACCATCTACTCAATCTAACTATCAAAACTGGGATACAATCTGAAAACTTCTGTAAGTCCCAATATTTACAAGGTGAAAAATCGGGTTTTCCTCAATGAATGAATAATTACAAAAATAATTATCTTCCGAGTAGTTAGTTGCTGTGGGGTGTGTCCAGCTTCTAACACTCCCCCCTCCTTGCTCATGTCGTCCCCGACATGGCCGTTGATCCGCTTCTTCATCGTATCGTTTCTCGCATCTTGATCACTGATTCGTATCTTGCATGTAGATTTATCATTGTGGGGCCGAAAATGTCAGTGTTTATTGTGAAGAAGCCTGTGTAGAACGCATCTTCAAAAGCCTGGAGGTGATAGGATGGTAGAAACATTATCCTTTGATATAGCGTATGTATCACCTCCTTGGAAGGCTGAAGGCTGACCAGACAGATCATAAGCGCATCTATAAGTATCCTGGAAGAAAAACATGTTGTCGGTCACCTGGCCTGGCTTGAAAGTCTCAAATACTGCTAAGAGGGTTTTGCAGATTTTCTTCATCATGATGCATGTAAGGTCAGGTGAGCTAGTGAACAATTTGATAGCGCCCGTTAGGGTTTTCAGCATGTATTGGACACTTATTCTCTCACCTGCCTTCAAGCCCGGCAGCTTAGGGTAATTCAGCCAAGAGGGTTGGCTCCTTTGCAAGATTTCCTGCGCTTTCCACGTCCTGATCCTTGGTAGAGGACAAAAGCTGAGGTTGTCTCTGATGTTTTTCGGTGCCTCTACCAAGTGTATTAGGTATTGTGGGTACTTTGTGAGCCAGGCCTTCCTCCACTTTGGTTGAGAATCAACAATTAGCCTGACCCCTTCTGGTTGTGAGGTATCTGCATTGTAAAGTGGTACGGTCGGCTCTTCTCTTATCCACTTGTTGATGGTGGCTGCCTCATATTTCAGCAATGGATATGGGACAGAGGGTTGAAGCCACTCGCGCCTGAGGTTGCTGGCGTGGATCTTCTGAATGGTCATAGACTTGAAAACCCTCTGCTCCCACTTCAAGGCTTCCTTGGATGTCTCTCTGAGCTCTACCTCTATTGCTTTACGCAACTTTTCTTCCTCTTCCTGTGTTAGATCTTGTGGCTCTTGAGAGGATCCTTCTAGGATTTCCTCTTGCATAGGCGTGTCCACTGGATCTGCCACATTTTCTAAATCAATGCCCTCATTGGCTGCTGGCCCTGTGCCCTCTTGCTCTCGTGCTTGCTGCCCTTTCAACTCCTCTATCTGCCTCAGGAGTTTTTGCTTTTCCGTTTCCGCTTCTTCGCCCATATTCACAAGGAGGTCATTTAATTCGGCGTTTATTCTCTCCGCCTCCTCGAGCTTTCTTTTCATACTTTCTACTTCCTCTTGCAGGGCTTTTTGCTCTTCTTCCATTCTGGTTTGCATGACGATAGATCCTTCTGCCATCATCAATCTTTGCTTTTTCTCTAGAGTCAGCTCCTTCTGAAGTTCTTGCATCTGTTCTTCATAGAGTTGACTCTCCGTATTGATGTGAGTCGAGCTAGTAGCTCTGACTCTGGCAGGTGATGCTCGCAGCCTCTGGATGGTCTGATCTTTTACTTTGAGTTGGTCCTTGAGCTCAAGGACCTCATCCTGGCTGGCTTCCAGCTTCTTGATATATCTTCGCCTTTTCCTTGGCGTTTCTCATGGCTTCAACTTCTTTAGACTCTTCCGCCAGCTGTAGGGCCAGGTTATCTCTGTCCCTCTCGGCATCTAGCAGTGATTTGCTGAGCTGTTGACATTCTTCTTCAAATCCTTGCATTCTTTTTGCTGCTGCTTGATTTTCTTCCTCCACTGCCTGGCATCTTTGCAGTGCCCTTGCTAGGCTGGCCTGTAGCTCAACTTCCCTCTCTTCTGTCTTTGGCTTTGTCCTTCTGCCGGTTTTTGTAGATGTTTTGGGACTTCCTTGATTGCCACTGTTTTGTTGCTGATTGGCATCCACATAAGTCGGTTTTCCTTTTTTAAATGCAGTTGTCTGCCTTCCGTTGTTGCTGGTACTGAAGGGAGTTCCTTTTGCTTTTGTTTTGGTATCCAAATGTTAGTGACATTTTGGTTATGTCTAAGCATTTTCTTTGGGATCCATATCTGTTTTATGCCCTTGGTTTTTGGTTGAACCATCTGCTTCATTGGAATTCTTTTGTTGCATTGTTGTTGGTCTACCATGTCAGTTCTATCCTTCCGCATCCATACTTGTTTCCCTTGTTTTGGTAACCTAGATCTTTGCATTGCGGCCAGTGACTTCGTATGTCTGTAATTAGCATGGTTGGCCTTGACCTGATTGTTGGTCTCAGGTATCATGTTGTTCTTTGGTGGCATTTTTGCTTTTGGCTCTTTTCCCAGTGATTGCATGGCTTGCAGCTGATTATTCTGGTATTGCTGAGCAAAGGCTATCACCTGTTGTTCATGTGCATGGTGCTGAATTTTGACTGCCTTTGCATTCCAATCTATCTGCACATTGTACTCTTTTTGCCACGGTTGTCCCAACATCATTGGGTGTTGTGTGCTTTCATCCTCCACCACATAGAATTTGTGTGGGTAAATATATTGATGTATTTGTACATGCAATATAGTCCATCCCAATGTTTTCAACGGGTGTGATGTGCTACTTTCCAGCACTTGAGGAGTAGGATGAAGTGGACGTGTGAGTTTGAGCTATTGGTATAATCCGTAAGAGATCAAATTTGCTTGAGCTCCAGAATCAAGCAATGCTATCGATTCAACTTGAGTGCTGCCCACTTTGACTGCAATTATTGGCTCCATTGTGTCTTCATCCAACTTCGTCATTCGAATGGCATTGATTCGCAATGGTGCTCCACTTTGTTGTTGTTGTCGTAGAAGTCTTCTTTTTGCTATGCGTTCCTTTGCTTCTGCTTGAGCTTCCTCTCGTACTCTCTGTTTTTCTTTCATTCTTTGTTTTCCTTGATGAATTTGTTGGACATTTCCTGTGTGAGTGGTAGATGATATCTCTTCATTCGACATCCACTAATCCAGTTCGGCATTTCTTCACCTGCTAATGTAGCAAGCTTGACAGCTCCACTTTGTGATAGATCACTAATCACAAAGGGTCCCATCCCTCACTTTTTAATTTTTTTGGCATGTTGCTTCAAAGTATAAACAAGTACGTAATCCTATTTTGAACTCTTTAGTGCGCACATGTTTGTCAAAAAACTCTTTTTGTCTTCTCTTTTTAGCATAGATTGAAGCTACAGTTCTCAAGCGGAGTTCATCTAGCTTTTCGAGATCATCTATTCTTGAAGAGAGCTCATGCTCTGTCCATTCTAAGCATTTTGCTACTCGTAGAGTTGGAATTAAAAACTCTATGGGTAGTATAGCATTTAGGCCAAACACCATGTTGTACGGTGTTGTTACTATCGATGTTTTGTAAGCTACCGTGTATGTCCATAGTGTTGAGTGTAGCTGCTGATCCCAATCTGTTCTTGATTCTGACACTATTTTAGTGAGAACCGTGCATAGTGTTTTATTTGTGGCCTCAGCTTGTCCATTTGCCTGTGGATGGTATGGAGCAGATTTTCTATGTATGACCATGAATTCCTCTAGCAGATATTCAATGACTTCATTGAGAAAATGTGTCCCACGATCACTGACAATTTCTATAGGTAACCCGTAATGTACAAAAACATTCTCATACAAAAACTGTGCAGTGGTGCGTGCATTAGCTTTTTGTGTTGCCTTGGCTTCGACCCATTTTGTGAGATAGTCCGTTGCCACAATGATATATTGGGTATGGGTGCGATATGCAAGGGGTGAGATAGGTCCGACAAAATCAATGCCCCATTTTGCAAATGCTCTTTGTCCCATCATTGGCCGTAATGGCATCTCATCTATTTTTATTGGCACCTTGGTGCGCTGACATGCATCACAACGCTTTACAAACTCTTCAGCATCCATGTGCAATGTAGGCCACCAAATTCCTGCGGTTAAGACAATTTTTGTCGTCTTATCGCCCGAAAAATGGCCTCTACTTATTCCGCTATGTGCATGTTCTAGAATCAGCAGGTATTCGCTTTCACTTGCACAGATTCTAAGTTGATTGTCCTTTCCTCGCTTTTAGAGTTGGTTCCCTATTAATTGAAAGTCACGAGCTTCCAGCTCTATAGATTTTTTCCGTGCTCTTGTGATGTTCTTAGGAAACGTCCTGGTGGTCAAGAAATCAATGATATATTGACTCCATGCAGGTGCAATGTTTACCTGAAACAATGTCGCGTGATCCACTGGTCGTTTGGCACTACATATAATACAATTGGTAACATAAGAATGTGAGTCCGCATACATAGTTGGCCAATAAACCCCTAACTGTTTCAGTCTCTGGTGTGTTTTCACTGTTGAACAATGAAATGCACAATCCTGAACATGTGCTTCTTCAAGGTAGCACTCAAATTCTTCCGGATTTATACATTATCGTAGGATTTGGTCTGATCCAAGATGATACAGCCGTCCTGCTATCAACTGGAAGTTTTTTGTTTGTCGAATTGTTTGTTGTCTAGATCTGTATTCCGTGTTATCAAATTCACTTCCAAAGGAAAGAATGCTAACAATTCCTTGAGACCATTTGGGTACCATTTCAATATTGAAAAGATAAGCATCTGGTATGTCATCATCTACTCCTTCAGGAGCTTCCCCGTTGTGTATCCTTGAAAGATAATCCGCTCGTAGATGGGTTTTACCCTTTTTGACCACCACTGTGAAGTCAAATTCTAGCAATATAATAGACCAGCATATGATTCTCCCTGTATTGCATGGTTTATTTACCAGATACAAAAGAGCTTGATGATCTGTAAAGAACACAAATTTGTTTGCAAGCAAATAATGCCGAAATTTCTTTACAGCATAAATCATTCCTAACCCTTCCCGTTCGGTGGTTGTGTAGTTTTTTTTCGCACTGTTTAACTGTCAGCTTGCATAACAGACGGGAAAATCCATTGTTCCATCTCCAGGTTGAGCCAGAATACTTCCAATGGCATATGCAGAAGCATCAATGTGAACATGGAATATCTTTTTCCAATCTGGTGCCTTAAGTACAGGTGCTGATATCAGGTTTTCCTTCAGCTTTTGGAATGAAGTTTCACACTCCTCGGTCCAATCGAAATTGACTAGCAAACGATACAGAGGTTGTGCGATAACCGCATACATGTATATGAATCTTCGATAATATCCACAGTGTCCCATGAAGGATTGCACTTGTTTCGCATTAGTAGGCCTGGGTAGGTCTACAATGACTTTGACTTAGGTCAGTGGTTATGCCATTTCTTGAGACAATGTGTCCTAAGATGCGGCCTTGCTTAACCATGAATACACACTTTTCCGAGTTAAGACAGATTCGATATGTCCTGCATTTTTCAAAGACCTTTTGCAAATGGTCAATATGTTCCTCTCGTAGAAGAGAGTGCACACAAAAATCATCCATGTAAATTTCTAAGAATATTCTTAGGTATTCTTTGAACGCATGCGTCATTAACCTTTGGAAGGTAGCCGGGGCATTAGTTAAGCCAAACGGCATAACTCGATATGCATAAATTCCCCATTCTGTGGCAAACGTTGTTTTGTGTTGATCCTCCCTTGCTATTGCCAGTTGGTTGTATCCTGAAAACCCATCCAGAAAATAATAAGCCCGTTTCCCGGCCACTCGCTCGAGTACATGTTCTGTGATTGGCAAGGGATAATTATCTCTTATGGTGGCTGCATTTACCTTTTTGAGGTTTACACACACTTGCAGTTTTCCATTCTTTTTGGAAACTACCACAATGGGTGACACCCAATTTGTATGTTCGATTTCATAGATGAATTTAGCTTCCATCAGTTTATCAATCTCTTCTTTGATTCGTTTAGCAAATGTGTCATTATAAGTATAAGGACGTAGGTTTTGCATCCGATTTAAAAGGAATTGTATGTTGACATATCGATGGATCAACTCCCTTGAGGTCTTTATACGACCATGCAAACACATCTTTCTACTTCTTGAGAAGTTGTGTTAGCCGTTCTTCTTCTTCAGGCTCTAAATCGTTGGCTATATAGACCGGCTGAGGCTTTTCACTTGTTTCTGCAAGGTCTATCCTTTTTGCATTTTCTAGCCCATCGTAAGATTCTTGGTTGGTTCTTTCCCTGACTGGTGGTTTCATGATGATTTTTCTGTCCTGGATAGTAAATTTCCGATAGTGTGATGGTACATTCATGTTTTCCTTTTTTGACTCCTCTTTACCATCACTATCTTCTTCAGTAGTCCATATCTCTCTTAAAGACCGTTTCAGTTCTTGGTATTTCTGTTTACGCTCTAGTTTGGTTCACTCTTGGTCTTTTGTTGTTTCTTTTTTTTATTTTTGAGATTTTTGTGATTTTGTTTCTGTTTTAGCTTTTCGTACCTGTTTTATTTCCTCTCGCGTTCTTTCCCTTTGATCTTTTGAGAATCTTCCTGATATTTGATCTTTCACACAATCCTCTGCTTTTACAAGCATCAAATAGTGAGTTTTACCTTTTATCCTGGGCATCAGGTTCTCTCTCGCTTTGTTTCCTGTTCGTTTCCTCCTATAGCGTTCCTGGCGTCTAGGGTGTTGATTAGCAAAATCATAAAACTTGATATTCTCGGTTTCCCTTCCACGCTCACTTGAGGTTTCTGAACACTCATTATCTGCATCATCATTTACTTCCAGATGTTCAGAGGAGTTATAAAACTCTTCTTGTTCTAGTGGTTCTACCGTCTCATCTTCTCCTGGTATAATGTTTACCATGTAATAGGGTAGCACATCATAGCCATCCTTATCGCAAAATTTTGTTGTTGGACTATCTGTAATGGTACAGACATCCAATGTTGCTAGTATGTGTTCCCATTCTAGAGGTTCCAAGGCATCTTCAGGGAAAGGTTCCGGAATATACTCCTTGTCTTCTATCGCTCTTTCTAAGACGCATTCCTCTCTTCTTAGGCTTCCACAATGTGAAGCTCTGCACATCCATAGCTCTTTTTGTTTCCCTAACCATGCCGGGATTTCTGATCCTACTACTGTAGCTGAATCAAACTCTTCCACAGGTGTTTGGTTCACATCTTTGTAACTATGGTCTTTCAGGTGTATTTTAGTTGTTGTCTCGCCATGTCTGAGGTATATGTGGTCGTAACCCCAATCTTGGACCATCTTCAATTGTCGCATGAATGGTCATCCCAAGATGATCTCATAATTATTCTTTTTGTTGAAATCGACTATTGCAAATGTATGCTCATACTCGATTCCGCACGAAGTGACAATCACTTTTTCTAAAAGTCCTAGAGGTTTCTCCATGAACCCATCTGCCAATTGCAGTTTCATTCTGGTAGCCCTCAAAGCTGGTTTTCCCTATTTTTTCCAGATTTCCTTGGTGGCGATAGCAACTCCTGCTCCACTGTCAAGAATAGCTTTGGAAACTACTCCTTGTAATTCTACTGGTAGCGTGGTGTTTCCATCTTCTCCCTCGCAATACTCTCCAACCTTGTTTAATGGTACTGGCCTAGTGTTAGTTGAGGCTTGTCCAACTCTCTGATCCCTTCTTGGAGCTTCAAGGTGGGGTCTTTCACTCCAAATTTTTCTAGGCATTTTCCTACTGTGGTCCACATGTTTGGCCGTAACCTTAGGAGTTATGCTAATGTGATGGTGCATGCCACTGGAGTGGACAACAACTCAATCAATCCTTGCGAATCCATCACTTTGTTAGAAGAAAGTCTTTGAGATGGGATTGCTCTCACTTCCGACTTGGCTTCATACTCTCCTAGGTAAGAGGGTAAAGTTCTCAGCAAGTCTGGTTGGCTGTTCCCCGAACTACTTGATCCTTGGTCTCCCCCTTGTGAATGTATCTCAAAGTTTATTTGTGATCTCGCCTCAAATTCTTCAATAGGAGGTAAGGTTACATTCTGCTTGTTTCTCGTGATATTCATGTGGTCACTCATCCTATTGGCCTCGTTGGTCTCACGGATTTGCTTCCACAGATCGTCTAGACCGTTACAGTTCTTACCCATTTCTGCCAATATTTTAGGCTGGAACCCGTCACTTGCCTCTTCTGTGGTATTTGGCACTACGATAGGCTCTTCTCTGGACTCATAGGCATTAGTGAGTCTTTCTTTTGTTTCTACATGTTTCTCTAAAGTTGGTTGGATAGGGGTTGGAGCTAGTGCCTCATGCCAATTTGCAGGTTTACCCAGCGGGTCTTCCATCAATGATTGAGCTGTTTCGATCATCCTTTTACACATTTCCAACCTTTGTTTTTCTATTTCTGCATATGGATAAGTCATCCACCTTTGCTCCTGGGTTTGGTTCTTTTTTAGTCTAGCTTCATAAGCCTTTAGAAGCGCATCCAACTGCTCATTTACCTTGTCAGCCAGTACAGATCCTCCTGATCCTGCACTTTTGGGCTCTGCTATTTCCTTGGGTGCTATGGTTGCCGTGGTGTGTGAACTTAAGCTAGCTAGATCCTCTAACCTCTCTAATCTATCCTTTGTATGTTTCAACTCCTCGGATAGAGCTGTTTGCTCTCCTTCCTTCCTGGCTTTCATACGCGCCTTTCTAGCTTTTCAAGTGTTTCTCTGATCTTTCGTTTCGGAGCTTTGGGCATCGGTTTTTGTCTCTCAACTATGGGTTGGTTCGTCATTCTTTGAGCCTGGGCTCGTGTTACTGCCTGAATAGGTATGATTGTTTCATTTTCTGACCCTCCACTGGAAGGTACTGTTTCTAGCATGTTCAAAGTGGTTTTTGCTCCTTTGCTCGGGTTTTTAGGGCAATCCGGAATCAAATGAGTAACTCCACACTCAATGCAATATGCGTTGACTCTAATGATTTCATCATGAGGACAGTCTCTCAGCCAATGGTCTCCACCACACTTGTAGTAGGGTCCCTTGGGTTGTTGCGGTGCTCCTTGAGCTCCTCTTTGTTGGTAAGCATGTCTCTGTCCGCCCATGCCCCCATTGGCTATGAACAACAATGTTCATTCATCTAAACTATATCTCCCTTCTCCTGCTGCCTGTGCAGCAGTTGGTGGTCCTGTATTTCCTATCATGCTCCATGGTTCTGGTGTCGAGGGTTCTTCCGATGGATAAAAGACAGGGTTTGTCGCATATCCATTGGGATCTTCATAATATGCATGCATAGGCACCAAAGCCTTATCCTCTGATTCGGTTACGGTTGGTGTGTATCTTATACCGACTGGTCGTAATCCTGGTAGGGGTGGTTGTTGCCCCAACGCCGGTTGTGGTCTTTCTACACCTACAGGTCCTGGTAGGTTGCCTGCTTGATATCTAGGCATCGGTGGAGCTTGAGGAGAAGCTACCGGAGCTTGGGGAGCGTAAGGTCTCTCTCTCACATATCCCTTGTTATAATAACATTCCTCTGTCCCATGGTTTGTCCATTTTTGTTCAATAGCACACCACTTGGGTTGTTTAGCCTGGGGTTTGGCATACAAGTTAATCTTTTTTAGCACTTCATCTACAAGATGCTCTTGGTTTACAGCCACTTCTCCTTTCGGTGCCGTCTTAGAAGACTTGCTTCCACTTTGTTGTAAAGATGAATCGTCATCAAGGTCCTTGAACTCCCCCTCTTTGTAGATCACACAATTGTCCACAAGATAAAGAGCCTCCTTAGTCAACTCATTCAACGTCGTGCTCCTCTTCATATGTAAGTCTTTCTGGAGATCCGCATTCCTTAGTCCTTAGATGAATATCAGCATGAGTCTGGACTGAGTTGGTAGTTCTTCCACAGGACAGAACTTAACATATCTTTTTTGTCTTAGGGTTGCTTTTCATACAGATTCTCCATCTTTCTGTTTGAATTTATGGATTTGTGAGACTGTATTATGAGCTATCCCCCTTTGTGAGAATTCCTTGATAAATTCGTCAAACACTTCCTCCATAGACTCAAAGTCTCTACGATCTACAGAGTCAAACCAAGTGGCAGCATCATCCTCTAGGGTTAGTCCAAACCCTGCAAATTGGGTAGGGAAGTCTAACACCTCTTCGGCTCTAATTACACGCACAAAGGCTGCTACATGATCTCTTGGGTCTCTGCTTCCTGTGTATTTCTTGTTTACCCATTTTTGCACTTGAGAAGGTCTAATTCCCCGATGGTCTACAAACCTCATCGGATCTCCACGTCCTAATCGATATACCTCCTCAGGTCTTTTGTAATAGGCTGGTTCCTCTCCCAGTGGTGCTCCTAAGCCATAATTTCTAACGGTTCTCGTTGGAGGTGGTTCATCTCTCTGAACTCATTCTATGGGTGGTCCTTCAAGCTCTGTTGACCCTTGAGTCTTTGGCTTACTCTCTCCTTGATACTTTGAATAGAGGGGTGGTTCTTGCAAATCCCTTAGCCCTCGTGCGGCTTGATAACCCTCTCGGCTTCGGTCTTGTTCCGCTGTTGCACTCTGTCGGAGCCATGCCTGCAATGATGGCTAGTTTGCTCGTGGGTTTTGGTTGTTGAATGCTTGCGGTCGGGTGGAATGTGAGGTAGCGTCATACTCATCAGAAAAGGGATTTGTCGACTTACTTGGGGTGTAGGTGGCTCTTGGCACTTCTTCAGGGGCATATGCTGATGCTCTTGGACCTGTTGCCCTTTCTACCTCCTCTGGGAGAATACGTTGGTATTCTCGCCCGTATCTATCAACAAAAACTATACCCTTCCCCATGGCAGTTTCATAAGAGAATAAGTAAAGAACCTTGTCTTTGCTTAATTCGTTTACGTATGGTTCTTTGCTACGAAAGTAAGCGATTATACCCTCACTCTCATGCTTGTAGATTCCCACGTTCTCGTTATAAGTTGGAACCCTAGTTGTTTTCTTATCATACATAAAAATAGCTCCGGGCCGATCAATGTTTGGTGGCGGTTCTTGAGCTTCTGAAACCATTTTCCCTTTCGCCACGTTATCTCCATATCTATTGTAATCTTCAGGGTTACTGACTATTAGATAGTGGTTCTCCTTTTCGTTTCGGAATCTATCTCCATCATCATAAAATCGGATTATCTCCAATCTCTGAGCTGGCCTCTCTTCGATACAAATGCACTTATGTCCTCGATAGTCTGAATAGACTAGGGCTCCCCTCGAGTTTGTTCCCTCTAAGAAGATCACTGTGAGCTTGGAATCATTCAAAGGATTTTGGGAGGTGCTTCCTCCTGGCATCGGTCCGTCATAGGTGAAACCTCCTGGCTGTTGACTACCCATCATGAAGAAAGATTTGTCTGACGAAGTGTCAGTATCACTACCTTTCTCAATAATTGGTGCTAGAGGATCTAGCCTTGCCTGAGTTACACTCTCTTCGGTGGAAACTAAGCTACCTTGGTCACCTGCCACCTTCTGGTCTCTAACAATGTATCTTCCTGATCTTAAATTCATCAAACTTATCAATGCAATTTATCACAACTCCAACCACTCACCTAGCAAAGGATCAGTCTCTGCACAACTTATTTCTTTGTTGTTGAATATACCTATACACAAGAGTTTAATTTCGGCAATCGAATCAAAGCATTTATCTGCTAGAGATTATCTTAGTAATGATCGGTATAACTGGAGAGTTAATCTCAACCACTACTGTATTTTATACACTGCAGATGTTCTGGATTGGGTCTGCTAATCTGAAACTGTACTTCCCTCATATGTTGGTCAATTTACACGAAGAAGTCTGAATTCAGTCTTTGCTCCGTCAAATGGACAAACAAGGTCCAAATTCACTTCTGAAAGAAGTTCTGGAACCCTTAAGCCAAATGGAATCTCATTGTCTAAGCTCAGTCAAATTTTCTCTTCAGCCAACCCCAATAGACATCCTACGCGTAGGATGTCTCCTGCTTAGTTTTGCCTGGATTTTTGCATTATGGTTTCCCCTTGATGTGCTGATACTATAGTTGTTTTTACTTTTTGATTTGGACACCTATTGGCTGGTCAAGGAGTCAGAAATCTGTTCCGACAGCCTGTTGCTGATCTTGATCAGTATAATCAACTCCAATTTGGACCAAAATTGACTAGGAG
Source organism: Adiantum capillus-veneris (assembly GCF_014529385.1). Classification (NCBI taxonomy): domain Eukaryota; kingdom Viridiplantae; phylum Streptophyta; class Polypodiopsida; order Polypodiales; family Pteridaceae; genus Adiantum; species Adiantum capillus-veneris. The sequence goes on along the minus strand of NC_140959.1, from coordinate 12,909,254 downwards.
GCTTGCCTTAGGCTTTACAACACCTTGCTATGCTCACTGTCAAAGTCTGGCTTCAATTTCTAGCTTTAGACATCCTACGCGTAGGATGTCTTTTTCATCAGAATGGCTTCAAACTCAAAGCACAGGCTCCCCTTGAGTTGTTGATCACTTTGGTATACTCAAAATTTGGTTTGGAGTCCAAAATCACACAGAAGACATCCTACGCGTAGGATGTCTTTTTGGCATGTTTGACCCTAGACTTGTCCCACAGTTTCCCCTTGATGTCAGTAACCCAGTGGTATGTTTAGATTTTGGTTTGGATTTCAAAAGTCCCAAATTTTAGCTGTTCTTTCCTTTTTCAGTCAAAAGTGCTAAAGTCTGCTCTAAACCCAATTTTCTCACCCAATTGAGGTGAAACTCCTCTCAGTCACTCAATATATCATGCAAGACATGCTCATGCATCCATCTTATGGTATTGGTCTCAAAATAATGTTTTGGCACAATTTGGGTAGGATGTCTGGCAATTTCAGTCTATCTAGCCTTATCCTCTCAAGATATGGTCAAATTTCCACTTTCCAGTTGAAATTAGGGTAAACCCCACCTTCTAAACACATTGGTCAACTCAAAATCCCAAAATTCCCACCAGATTAGCCTGTAGACATCCTACGCGTAGGATGTCTCCTGGCTTAAAATTAATCTTTTTCCTGACTGAAATGCTCCTGATGCTCTGTAGCTCTATCAGAAACACTCACAGTAACTTTTGGATTTCTCTTAGGCTTTCAAACACACTTTTGCGTTTTTTTGCAAACTTGTGATGACTTTACCAAGCAAGTATACATACATGAAATGCTCTAGATCCTGAATCATGATGTCCTACTTACTCTACTCCTACTCATCATGTGAAATGGTGATAATGGTGTTTTGGTTGTTTTCTGGTCTCTCCGGACTCTCAAGCTCTCCTCTCACCGCTTCTACCACTCCAACTCCTACTCAAGAACTCGACTACTACCTAAAACTACCTTGTTCTACCTAATCTACCTAAGTCGAAGGATCTAGGCCAGACACACGCTTCCTAGAGTTCCTCTAAGACCTAGAGAGTCCTCCACCCTCTGATCCTATCTAAATGTAAAACGAGACTTTTGGCAAGCCAAAAATCCCTATCCTCAAGGATTAGTCTCGGTCACCTACCTAAGGTTTTCGTCCCCGGCAGCGGCGCCAATGTTGGACGGATACGCCACGACGGACGTCAGCACAACGAGAACTCACCTAACATATAATGTCAGCTAAGGACGAAGCTCGACCCGTAGGCGCGTGGAAGCAAGCATAAGGTTTCAACTTACACTCGACCGACTCCTAACTAATTCCTATAGAGGTCTCTACCAATTGTCTAAGTCACAGCCTTCAAGAGTGCATAAGAGGAAACTTCCTACAACGCTTTCTAAAGCCGAACACCCATCAAACAATCTCGAAACACCATAGAACTTGAAGGAGACCCTACTAACACCAATAGGTCGCTCTCCCTAAGGTCTATGAACCAAAATCCCAACCCAAAACACCCGGTGCAAAATCACGTAGGATGTCTCGCTGAAATTTGCAGGTCTTCATTTTCGAAATCTAAAGTGCCTAATGTGTAGTTATAATCAATGTGAACGCGTGGATATGCTGCAATGCAAAATCGGACAACGTATGCTCACCCAAAAACCAGATGAAGCTTGTAGAAGGACCTTGCAGAACCGGACTATACGCGCGCAATGTAGGTATCGGCACGTAGCTCTCGTCGGGGGCAACACGCTGCACTTCTCCGCACTCGATTCCGACCACCGGTGCACACGTAGCGTCAAGATGAAGCTCACACTCTCTCTCGTACACAGTACGCTCACTCATCACAGACTTCAAAACTTCTTTTTAAAAATGACAAAAGGTTTTTCATTAAGGTCACAAAGTGGTATATATACCTTACAATTCTCAAACCCTAAAGTTCCAAAATCAACCATCTACTCAATCTAACTATCAAAACTGGGATACAATCTGGAAACTTCTGTAAGTCCCAATATTTACAAGGTGAAAAATCAGGTTTTCCTCAATGAATGAATAATTACAAAAATAATAATCTTCCGAGTAGTTAGTTGTCGTGGGGTGTGTCCAGCTTCTAACAATGACCTATGTGATAATGCTAGTAATCCCTTGAGGGCGATTGAAGTAATGTGTGAAAGTGAGCTGGTGACAGTTTGTTAGTGTTAGAAGTACTGTCACCCTAAGACAGGTGTGTGAGGACTTGCTTAACGAGATCGACCTCAGCATGACTGCAAAAATTTATTTTCAAGTGCGACATGCAAAAGGTACTATGTTGCACGTCCACTAGTTATTGTGTCTATGTAATTTACGTTCTCATTGAGATCATGTTGAATGAACTCTTCTCCTGCTTGCTATGCTGCAGGTATCTGAGAGAAAGAAAACTATGATAGTATTCACACAAATTGCAGACGATAGATTGGACATGTGTTACATAGCTTGATACAAAGACCAGTTTCACAGATCGTTGTAACAAAGCACTTTACCCTAAACCCCAGACGACATATGAATACCATTTTCCCTACAAGCTGTACACAACACTTTTGCAAACATTATACAATGATGAATACATAGGAAAATTTGCATCCAATTTTTCATTCAATACGTATAAATAGTACATTTTAGTGAGTGTTTTAATGATCTCCAACAGTAGGTGAGGTAGGGGCATGAGGGATAGAGGGTGAGGCAAGGGGGGATGGATGTTGCAAGGTGGTGTTTGTTGGTGTGTAGAAGAATGGATGTTGCAGGGTGGTGTTTGTTGGTGTGTAGAAGAATACAGGGAATCAGACATGGGTGGAGGGTGATGAGGAGGCGAGGGCCTAGGAGAGGTATTTGGGGAAATGGTGATGGAGGCAAGCTGTTGCATTGCTGAAGGAGTTGTAGGGTATCTCCTAGGTTGAGTCCATGGAGTGGGCCTTGGTGCTAGCAGCACGAACGCATCGTGCACTCCTTCCGGGCGCATTGTTACAAGGTTATGCACATCTATATAATTTGCTAGTTTTCTAGTTGCAAAATCATTCAACCCCATAAGTTAGTCTAAGAGGTTATACGTCATAGATAGTGATGAAAAGAAAGCACGTGCTTACGCTTCCACACTCCTCCTTATACATGCACTCCAACAGGAACTTTGTTCATTAACACCCTCCAACCACAAGAATTCCCGTCTTGTTGTTTGGGGACCTTGCAACTCAAAATGGTCCTCACTTCCCATATCCCCTTCTGGATCAGCACCTTTAGAGAAGTTACCAAATTTTGAGCATACCTTAAACAATTGGAATTAAGTGTCATAACAATTTCACAATTATCTTGTGACACTCAAGAAAGGACTCCATTGACCTTCGAACATTCCCATGGAAACCATGCCCGAAGTTTGCAAGGTAGAAACACTTCCGCTCCACAGGCAAAGCAACCAGGCTCCAGTGGGACATGTTTTAACAAGTGAGGTCAATTGAGATGCATGTTTCCAATTGTATTCTCAAATGAGAGAGCTACAAAAGCTAGGAGTCAAGAATAACAACCTCACTCTGGACATTCCATGCAAGGTTTGAAACCACAAAACTGCAAGAAAATATATATTCTATCATGAAAAACGCACAATAAACTTGCAACCAACATAAGATGAAGAAAAAATCACTAACCACAAAAACAATTAATGATTGAGTCCATCAGCTCCCTGCTAAGGTCCCCAAAATGTCAATTTTATGGGCCCAAAACCAAAATAGAGGATGCTTCCCCATACCACAATAGCAACATAAAAATGTGGGTAAAGACATTGTAGGGCATCCACATTAGCTTCATGATGCGTTGTTTCCAATTGTTGCTCATGGCGCTCAAAGTTACACACTTCCTCCTCTGCTTGAACGTCCAGTTCTCATGCTTCCACTTGTCTTTGAAATTCTCGTTATGTATTTAGATGAGTGCTATATTGATGGATATCTGTAGAAATGTCAACCACCTTGACCTTTCCTACTGGTGGGATTCTCAAAACGTTGTCCATGGTTTTGTTGGATATACCCATAGGCACCAATTGGAATAGTGTGCAGGGCATTGATGTACGTCCTGGTTCTGAGTATGTAGGCGATGTTGAGGATGTTGCAGGTCTTGCTGCAAGAATTGCTGCATTAGAGTTGTTTTGCCTACGGTAGAACAAGCTCGTTGGGATGTAAAGGATGTGCAGGCTCATGCATTGATTGTGTTGTTTGTGAAGCGCACCATTGTTCCTCACATTCGTTCAACAAAATCAGCAAAACAGGCTTGGGTTATTCTAGCAGGTCTTTATGCAAGCCGCAATGACGCTAAAATTGCTTTGCTGTGTAAAGAGCTGGAGTCGAAGATTATGCATGAGGAAGATGATATGGACACTTTTCTTACTGGTGTCAAGGATATCAATGAGCAACTTATTTCTACGGGTGAAGTCATTTTGGCAGTCCCTTGTGCAGACTGTTCTTGATGCCTTACCAGATTCTTACCAGACTTTTGCTAGTACTTGGAGACTTATGACCCAAGGAAATCCAGAAGTTGTCAAGTTTGATGCATTATGCACATTGCTGTTGCAAGAGTCACTTTCCAGAAAAAAAAGGACTAGATAGCGTGCAGTTGAACAGGCTTTTATTGCTTCTCAAAGAAAGGGTGGTAACAGCAATGCAGCCACTTCTTATGGTTCTATTGTGAGTGGCAAAACTTCTATTCCAAATGCTTCTGTTGGCAGCACTTCGTATGGCAATTCTGGTGATAAGGGAAAAAAGAAGATGCGTTGCCATTATTGTAAAGCTAATGATCACTTGATCAAGTAGTGTCCTAAGTTGAAGGCAAAAGAGGGTAAGAAGAAAGAGGGTGGTTCCACTGCAAATGATGGTTCCACTACAAATGCAACCATTGTTGAGTCTTCTGTAAAAGGAGACTGCAATACTGATGTTGATGGAGAATGGGCTTTTAGTGCAGAGTGCACTTACAATCCTGTTGTCCATGATGCATGCATGTCAGTTGCTGCAGATTCACATGTGTGGTATTTCGACAGTGGTGCTACAAAGCACATTACCTCACATCGTGAATTGTTCACCTCTCTCGAGTCTGTCCCTCATGGGAATTCAATCACTTGTGCCAACAATGCCTCTTATCCAGTTCAGGGAATTGGAAAGATTGTGCTTACTGCTGCAAATGGCAGTTCTTTCACACTTGTTGATGCACTTTATGTAACTGGGATCAAGAAGAATCTCTTGTCTATATCCGCACTTGCTAGACTTGGACTTGTAGTCAAATTTGTGGATGACAGATGTACAGTTCATGATCTCAGTTTTGGTGATGAAATTGTTGCATCTGGCCTTTTGTGCCGTGGCTGTATAAGGTCACTTTGTATGACAAGTGTGGACAAAATTTTGCAAATGCAGTTGCAGATTCAAGGGCTATTTCAGATGCAAAACTTTAGCATGCACATTTTGGTCATCTAAATTTTGCCAGTTTGCTGCGTTTGTAGAAATCGGATATGGTTTCTTCTTTGCCGCCTCTTGAAGCACCTGTCAAATATGTTTGTGAAGGCTATATTCTGGGTAAAATGCAGTGTTCTAAGTTTCCAAAGGATGGTTCAGTTAGGGCCACATGCAAGTTGCAGCTTGTGCATAATGACGTTTGTGGGCCCATGCAAACTCCGTCCTTGGGCAATCACCTTTACTTCGTGACTTTCATTGATGATTACTCCAGGCATACATGGGTATTTCTGCTTAAAGCGAAGTCCAAAGTTTTTATGTGCTTCCAACAATTTCTGGCTATGGCTAAAAATGTCTCGAAATGTACTATGGCAACCCTCCGTTCCGATCGAGGGGGGGAGTATATGTCTCATAAATTCAATGCATTTCTGGCTAGTTGTGGGATAAAACACCAATGTACAATTCCTTATACACCTCAGCAAAATGGTGTTGTTGAGAGGAAAAACAAGTCACTTACGGAAATGGCACGATGTATGGTCAAAAGTCAAGCTTTGCCGCATTCTTTTTGGCTTGAGGCCATCATGTGTGCCACTTATGTACTAAACATGTGTCCTACAAAAGCTTTGCAGTCTATTACTCCATATGAAGCATGGCATGATAGAAAGCGTTCTATTGAGCACATGAGTGTTTTTGGCTGTTTGGCATATGCTTTGGTGCCACAAACACAGCATAGAAAATTGGATGATAAGGCTGTCAAATGTATTTTTGTTGGTTATAGTGCTGAAAGCAAAGGTTACAGGTTGTATCATCCACAAACAAAGCGTGTTATGGTTTCACGGGATGTATTGTTTGTGAAAGATTTTGTTTAGCCCTTGTTGTCATGTACTAAAGACAGTAATGTAAGCTCACATGACATTTATGACACTTTGTTGCCTCTTTTTAGTGGTGGAAATAAGAATGTAAGTTCCAATGAGGCAAATGTGCAGCCTATGGGGGTTTCTGAAAATGTTACAGATCAGCCTATACTGATGCAGATGTACATGATGTACTTGATGCGGAAAGGGCTGAAAATGAGCAAGCTAGAGGTATGCCAAAATGGCTGGTGCATACATTGCGTGACCTTAAATTGGACACACCTTTGTCTAGTCGTACTCGTTCAGGCTCTCGCCATGCATCTTATGCATCAGATTGTTATGCTTTGGCTGTGTCTAGCTTACATGATGTTGAGGATGGCTTCCATGCAATGAGAATACGATGCACTTATAGAAAATGACACATGGACTTTATGTGATTTGCCTCCTGGCAAAAAGGCCATTGGTACAAAGTGGGTTTACAAGTCGAAACGCAAGCCGGATGGTGAGATGGATCGCCATAAGGCTCAACTTGTTGCAAAGGGTTATGCACAACAAAAAGGCATAGATTATGAAGAGACTTTTGCTCCTACTTGTCGTATGACTAATGTGCATTTTCTATGTGCATTTGCAACTCATTTTGGTTGGGATGTACATCAATCAGACATTGTTACTGCTTTCTTGAATGGTGACATATTTGAGGAAGTTTATGTAACGCAGCCTCGCGGTTTTGTCAAGAAAGGACAAGAGGACAAAGTGTGCAAATGTAACAAGGCTTTGTATGGGTTGAAGCAATCTCCTCGTGCTTGGTATGAGAAAGCTGACACTCATTTGGTCAAACAAGGCTTTCGTAACAGTCCAACAGAAAGCACATTGTATGTTAAGCGTGAGGGTGATGTACTTCTCATTGTGGTTCTTTATGTAGATGATTTGCTGATCACTGGACCAAATGAGAGATATATTGCTGAATTTAAGGCTGATTTGAATGCTACTTTCAAGATGAAAGATTTGGGGCTGTTGCATCAGTACTTCGGTATACAGTTTAAGCAGTGTGATGGTGGTATTGCCTTGTGTCAGAAAAGTTACATAGAGGCATTGCTATGTAAATTTGGACTTGAGGATTGCAAACCTATTGCCACTCCCATGGAAACAGGATTGAAGTTGAGTCTACATGATGTTAGCAATACTACTGATGTCACTCTTTACCAAACTGCTGTTGGTTGCCTCATTTATGTATGCAACACAAGGCCAGATATTCAGTTTGCAGTCTCACAGGTCGACAGATTTATGCATAGCCCAAGGTCTAAGCATTGGCAGGCTATCAAGAGGATTTTCCGCTACCTTAGTGGCACTTTACATCTTGGCTTGTTTTATCCCAAGGGGGGATCGTTGCCGCCAGACTTACATGCTTTTTTGGACTTAGATTGGGCTGGTTGTTTTGACACGTGAGTGTCCATAAGTGGTTTTTGTTTCATGCTTGGCAGTTCATGTATATCATGGTTGAGCAAGAAGCAACCTATTGTGGCCACTTCAAGTTGTGAGGCTGAGTACAGGGCAGTCTTCACAGCTATGATTAAGTGTGTATGGCTCAGACGCCTTATGGCTGATTTGGCATTAGAGATCGAAATGGACCATGCAAGGCATTGCCCATGATGAGTAAGCACCTACCTCTTGATCATTGCAAGCCAAATAATCTCGTTATAAACTTCTTTCTTTCCCTCCCTTGAGGCTAATATATTTTACGTTTCCATCCTTAAGGCTATCCTTGATAAAGCTGAAAAAGAGAGCCAAAGAGGTTGAAAAATATTCATGAGCTCCTTGATCTGAGTAATACAACCATAAGTTTGACAACCAGGTGCATGCCAAAGCTTAGGAGATGCATTGCAAGCTTTATCACTGAGCACTAATCCTCTCCCTTACTAAGTAGTGCCTCTCTCACACCTTGTTGCATACATGTGGTAGTGATGTGTGTGAACACACTAGAACCGCCGGGGCATTTTTTCCCTCTTTAGGAGGTTTTTTCCCCCGTGCATTGTATATACGCCCATCACTCTAGGGCTATCTATCTTTCCATTGCACACTAAGTAACACACTCTCTATTGTGTGCCTTGAGCTTCCTTCATCTTCTCCAAGCTGTGTGCATTTCTATGCAACCCTAATTCCAACAACTCTGACTGAGGCGATCGACTTGGCACGGAACTGGCCCCTGAGGAAACTTAAACGGCCAATATCTTGGCAACTGGAACTCCGATTGCTGATCTGAAAAGATGGATGCGCTGCACATACTGAGCACTTCAGGCCTGTGCATTCACTTCATTTTTGTCCCCTCAACTGCAGTTGCCCAATCTGGTACGGACATCAATTTAAACTTCAAATTGCCATAACTTTTTCATCGTAGCTCCAATCGACGAGCCGTAAAGATAGGCCGCTGGTAGAGCACTTCAAGCACTGTAGTTCTAGATCATAAACTCCCATCTATGCTCCCTTCAAGCATACTCCTTTTTAGCATCATCAAGGCATCTGTTGGCCCTTTAAATTCGCATCTGACATGCATTAATCATTAAACTTGGCCTGTTAACAAGCCCTGATCACTACTCAATAAATGTATAGGCTTCAAAGAAGCTTAGCTTGCATTTCTTTGGTCATTTTCCCATCATGGAAGCGGAGCTGCACGACAACGTGACTGTCTGTCGCGGCACAACATGAGGAGCATAAGGTACATTTTCACTGCAACACACTCTCACATGGTATCGCAACCTTGCAACACACACACACAGAGACACACCTAAATATTTACACATACACACACATGTACATATGTGTGTATAGATATATACATACACACATATTCTCATATATTTTAATATATGTATAGGTATATGTGTAGGGCATTAATTGCAATCAACTCAAAGCAATGATGGGGGTGGCCATGACATCAATGGCAATGATGAGGGTGGTCGTCACGTCACTAGGCATCATGGACTTCCAGACGAAATTCCAGACGACAAGCTATCTAATTTTTCTCTATCTTATTGGCCTCCATCACCACAAGGCAGAAATCTGGCCAATGTTTAATCCAAAGTTCTTGTTGCAAGAGTGAATAGCTGTTGTCGGGCACAACTTCCTTGCAGAAATTGAGAAAAATCTACCAACAACAAACTGTTGGCGGAGTAGTTGAGATGCACGGAATACACTTTGTGCATACAAAGGACATAAGTTATGATACCTCAAAGAAACACATTTTCTCAAGGAGATGGTTGAAGCTTCCAATGCATATGCAAAAAAATGACATCAAATGCACCCTGCATAACAACAAATGTTGGATGGTTTAATACTATGCAAGTTTCATTCTATACTTACACATTACTTTGGGAGAGCATGTGGATGCAGTAGAGGAGGTGAGTGGCCTGTCTGTCAGGGGTGACGAGTTGGTGCCTCATCAAAGTGGAGCCTTATAGGTTTTGGAGGGTGTACAACTTCCAGAAGGCACTTTGCCTACAAGTGTCCTTTCTACCATCCCGATTGGTGATTTGCAGTATGTAATGCTCAATGATATCATGGAGCTTTTTGACTTGCGAGAGGACTATTGCCTTGCCATAGTGGCACGCAATCTAGAAGAGGACGATGCCATCATAGACCCTGAGCACGAGAAGTACTCTGTGATAGATGCCCATGTGTTAGAAGGTGAGTTTGTGATCCAGCAAGTGCACTTGCAATGATCTACAATGATGTAGCTAGGTGTGCGGCAACACTTATAATGGAAGAGGAGTTCAAGGAAGTGCAAGAAAAGATGAGAATAACAAACATGGGAAAAACCATTTCATCGACGTCCTCATCGGCCTCAACATCCAAGGCACCACCCAATGCAAACATTTCCATCAACTTATGGACTGAGGCATTACTTGAGGAAGATGAAAAGCAGAAGGTGAAGTTTTCTTTTCTTTTGTAGTTGTGTATGGATTAACACTTCTTTTAATTTATGTAATAATATTAATTGCTCGTACGTGGGTGTTTATGACGATAACTTCATCCTCGTCTTCGTGGCGGGCGAGGCATGGGAGACTTAAGAAAGAATTCCCCCCTCAGCCAATATTTGAAGAATTTGAGCTATCCAAGTTTTTTGTTCTTCCATTCATCCTTCTCCAATGATAAAGACTTTCTAGATATCTAGGAGGCGCCCTCATTAGACGGAATACATACAAGATTATGCTTCTGGAGAAGCAAGTAGCATTGACAATGTTCGATAAAGGCCGATGCGTGTATGGCTTGCAGAGTTTCTATTTTTTGACACAAGGAGCATATGGTCTAGCATGTGGAATCATAGACCCTGGCCAATTTTTGGCATATGACAGGCACACTCTATTTCACAATAAGCGGCCAATCTTGGATGGCTACTACTATAGAAGAAACTCCCCATGCTAAAGTAGAGACTGGGACAATAGTGCCCAACCTGAATGTGCCCCCGGCAACAAAAATTGATTATGTTGTTTCTATCAAGAAACAAAGGTAAGAGGAAGAGGATCACTCACTCAGGGCCAAACGCCCAGAATACTTTGTAACATTTCCGGAGGAAGAGTGATGAACAAGCTTCAATGTATATTTCTAATGCAGCAAAAAGATTACATCATTTTTCTTGTTTTTCTTGGTTGTTGTAAAATAAATAACAATGCTGAAAAGTGAGATTACATCGTTGTTGGATGATACAAAGAGTCCTTTTAGGGACTTGCTATCTTTAGTATCTCTTAAACAACTTGTGACGGAGTTGTCCAAACCTTTCCCATGCATTCTTTTTGTAGCCGCCACTCTGCATGTCGTATTGCAGCAGACGATGCCTCCCGTATTTCCTTCCTTTGTCGTTTGCTTGCCAATCTCACTGTCTGGCCAGTCTGACTATCTCTGACTTGTTCCTTTGTGGTGTGACCTATGCATAAGTTTGCGATAAGTCCATTGATGTAGTTCCTCCAAGCTATTGGCTTTGTCTGCACCACCTTCGTGGCGGGTGTGGCTGAAATAACCAATACGAGCTTGATAGTGAGTTTTCTCCATGCCTTGTGTAGACCAGATAGCCAAACTGCCATATTGCCTAGCGAACCAGAGCATGTGGTTGATAATGTGCTGCATAGAAGACCAACACAAACTTCATATGAAAACAAGTTAATATAATATGAACGAATTACTAACTATACCATGTAATGAATGATGTGCTGATTTTCCCACGCAGATATGAAAGACTTGTGGAAGGTCTCTAAAGCCTCTTCGAAATGTGTATAGTCAACATCGCTCCATGTATTGAGCTCATAGAACTTGAATATTGCATCCAAGCTTTTCCACACATTTGCTTTGCGAGTCCTTGCTACACCATTGTCTGCATGGTCAACCACTACATTGTGAAGATTTTTCCACCTATTGTATCTCAATGCTTGCCTTTCTCCCACACTTTGGCTTTTACGTTGTCTTCCACTTGTCTGCATTGACAGAAAGAGCCGAGCTTTCACACCGCCAATAGAGAGATTCTTTAGAACGTCTCGACCATTCTTAGACCTCTTCTCATCCTGCTCTATCTTTACATGCCCTCCATGCAGGCCTATATTTGAGAAAACTGGTTCTAGAGTCAAGATAGCCCTCTGCTTTGTAGGTGTGGGCCAAATGGTCCAAGAAAAACAAATGTGAGTTTCTCAATGATCCTGCAAAGTGCATGCATCGTGCATATGTGAACCCTAGCTGGTGGGATGTCCCAACACTGGCCGAAAGTTAGGGTCTTGTAGGTGCTTGTCTGGTGCTCTCCTCCAATACCGTTTGTCAAGGCTATGGACTCCTCCTATGTGGTCTAGGCAAGGGCTTTTGCTTTTGCTCCTTTGGAGGCTTGTACATACACTTCAAGGTCTTTAGATCTCCAGCCATATGCCACTCCACTATGTAGGATCCCATGCCATAAACATCAAGTGTCTTTCCATTTCTCTGCTCATTTATTACTTCAACGATGCTTGTTTGATGAAAAACCCAATTCTGTATATCGAAGTTTCCCATAGGTACCTACAATAGACATATTTAATGAGTTCAACTGCACATGCAGAAGTGAGCTATCCAAGCTAATCATTCTATCAGAACACCTTGAATGTGGCGAGAAGGAATATATTATTTTCATATTACACGCTAAAGTTTCTAGGATTGTCAGCTACAATGCTTCCATCCAGTGCTCTGCTCATTAGTGTTACTGTGACTCGCTCAACCTTAATCTCCTTCACAAGATTACACTCATCTAGTTTAATCACAAACTTAAGAACACCATTGCGTTCTTGGGGAGTAACTTCAAACAGATGTACAATGTATGTCTACAAAGCGATCAAATCATAAAAAATATTGTTATACTTGTCATAAACCATTTCCTCCCCTGATGGCGATCTATATGTTGACTGAATGTGGAAAGGTTCCCCAGCGTTTGCAACACCTCCTCGTTGACCTGTTGTCTTGTCTTCTGAATGGAGGAAGGGTTTGGCAACAATGTGTGCTTCAGGTGAAACTTCTTACCTTGTTTTTGCATGGACCTGAAAAGGATAGAGTTCAATAAGCTGAGTCCCCTTATAGTGTGAGACTCGGAGATGCACATAACATTACATACCTGAAAATTATAGAATATACTTTATTTGAAATACCAACTTCATCCAAAATAGACTGAACATCTCGTGCAGGAAGTTGATTCTCTTTCAGAATATTGTCAAGGTGTTTGGCGACGATCTTGCCATAGCGCTTGTCATCCAACATGCGAACAACATTTTTTCAATTCAATATGAGGTTGTATGGAGCAGACGAAGTGGGTGTGTTGCGCTCGACATTCTGCTCGGGGTGAAGCAACGATGTAGGGAAGCAAGTTAAGAGCAAGATACAAGACAAAGAGCATATGGAATTAGATGAACTTACTTGATGGCCCGGACTCTTCTCTTAATTCCCTCAGAGCCAACCTTTAACTGCTCGATGTCTAGTAGACTTCTTTCTTTTTGTCGTGGACCTTACACATTTTCTTTTTCTCTAAGATTTTGCGTAAGCTTCGTGATGCTGTCGTTGTTGCCTTTGAGTTGTTGAGCACAATGCTCTACAATTTTGTTCAAGCACAGATTTTCTTTTTATGCAATGTCTCTCTCAAGATGCAAAATATCATTCCGTGGAGCCAAGTGCCTGGTATAGTCATATAGACTGTTATGGCCATCTCCCACATAATCACCAATGAAGTCATGTCCTTGAAAGGTGGAGTTGAGTTTGTGATGGGATGCTTAGAATACATTCTACCATTGACCCAAAGGTCCACACTTTTCTTGCCCATGTCCTATAATTATCTTTGAAGCTTCATAGATGGTGTGTTGCTTCTTTTTCTTGCTAAGGGGCTCATATTCTAGTGGGAGCTCTATATGCAAATGATACACGGCTCTCCGATTCCTGACATAACTTCTAGTAGGAGATGATGGCAACATCAAAACGGCTAGCAGAACGAGGAGAGGCCAAAGAAGGCGATAGCGCAAACGAGGGAAACTTGAAAGGGGTGGAGAAAGGGCATTCGATGCAGGACGTTAGTGACAGGTCTTAGTTTTGAAAAATGCAGACGATTGAGATATTCAACATTCAATTCTGAGCCGTCGCGTAGGTTATCGTTGCTTGAACACCTTTTGAGTTTTTTTATTAAACATACCCTGCAGTATGGGTGGTTTTATGATATTTGAAAAAGAAATATGAAAAATGAAAATAGGGACTTTCTATTATCTCTCTCTATGCTGACATGGCATTTCTTACAAGGCCCAAAATTGAGTCGAAATTTTTCCTAATGGAGGTCTCTTGAGATTGTTCGTACGAAGTTAAACTCTGTGTTCTCTTCTTCTCTCTTCCACATACTATTCAGAACATTGCTTGTTTGGCATTGTCAATAATTTGTGCAATGGTCTCTCTCTCAGCCATAACGCATGGGTTGCAGAACTCTTAGGCCCGGTCTTGCCTTGAGCTTTCCTCCCACAATGCAGCACAATGCTTTGTTCTCTTGTTGACGCCAAAACAATGCAGTGCAATGCTTTTCTCTTGCCAACGAGAGCAACCAGCGGGCAACTCGTGTAACAGGAGCAGCCCGACCGCCCATTGCTTTTGAAATTGGGTGCATGGTTAATGGATGCCACATCAGCTATGACCGCTGCCTGTGTGTGACACGGGTCTAAATTGAATTCAAGGCGCGAATTGAAGGAGCCTAAAATTACCATGGTGATTCACATTCCACCTCATCACCATTTTGAGACGTATCCAAAGACCCAAGTTCGATACCCAGCAAATTTTAATTCTAGGGTACGTCTAAAGAAAAAGCTACTGGAAGGGCCCCCGCCCTTTTGAATTCTAAAGTTCTAAACGGCTCTCGCGTCTCCAGAGTCCACAGCTCATGTGCCAGCCTCCAGGGTCTTCTCTTTTACTCCCCTCTCTCGGAAACGGTCGGGCACAGTGTGTTTGGTATACGCCCCACGCCCACAGCCACAGTTCCCAGCTGGGGTAAAGGAGAGGAGGACTGAGCGCGCTCCCGCACATTCAAATCAAGCTCCTCTCTCAGTGTTTGTGTGTGTGTGTGTGTGCGCACCTCTCTCTCTCTCTCTCTCTCTCTCTCTCTCTCTCTCACACACACACACACACACACACACTCACTTCCACCTTCCCTTATGGGCTGGTTCTTTGGCTGCTTCGGAGGCAGTAGCAAGAAGGATCGCAAGCATCAAGCGCCTGTCTCTCCTCTGCCCAAGCAACAGGTGATCCTTGCTCTCTGCATCAAAACCTTGGTTTTCCTGTTGTGTACACATACTGAAGTTTCGGTCTTTCTTTCAGAAGCCCTCATCTGTCGCACCCCGTTTGCCTCTTGCTCCGTCATCCGCAATTCCAATTAAAAAGACATTTCCGGTCCGAGATGGTATGTCAGAGAGAGAGAGAGAGAGAGAGAGAGAGAGAGAGAGAGAGAGAGAGAGAGAGAGAGAGAGAGAGAGAGAGAGAGAGCCTGATTTGTTTCATTGTCTCTCTCTACACTTCATACACGCAGGGCCAAGCACTGAGGATCTCTTTACCGTACGGCAAGTCTCAAGCAGTGCACCTGTGCGACACATACAAGGAGGATACCTTCATGGTGCAGCAGGCGTCCCATTACCAGCCGAGAAGGAAGAAAAGCCTGGGCCTTGGCATCAGCTTGATGACCTTGAGGAAGAGCTGAATGATCTACGCAAGCAAATTAAAAGAGACTCTCATGATGCTGAGAATATCAGAGAAGAGGTATGCTCATTTTCTACTCATTGTGTGTTGCGAAGCCACTTGCGCCAATTAGGATCCACTGATAGCGTAGCAGGTGGCCAATGGGTTTTGAATTGCGCTGATGGTCTACCTAAGCAAACACGAGACTAATTGACACTTCTGGGTTCAGGTGGGATTAACAGCCCACATTCATTGCACAATAAGGGTTGTTCAAATTTAGAATGGCACACATTAGTGTGATCATGCTGTGACCCCAGCCCAACAGCTCTGTTGCGGAGGCTGTGGCTCTACCATTGAGCTATCACGTTTGTTCATTAGTGTTTGAATGTGTAATTTCAAGGTGAGAAAGAAGAGCTGTGTTTACATGTAGATTACTTTGGGTTTGCTTGGAGTTCTCTCAAGAAACAATGGGATCACTTGGGCTTTTGGTTCACTTTGTGATCCCACTGAGTTCTCTTTAAACCGAATCATACCGTGTTGACTTGTATTCAAAAAATGCATCAAACGGCAGAGATTTGACCCCCATGTCCCCTAATTTGTACCATGGATCCCACTCGACATCAGGGGTGTCAATTAGTTCATGAGGCCTAAACAAGGCACTTATATGTGTTTTGTTATAAGTCAGAGGGCACTAATCTCTAAAGGCACTGGACATTCTTGCTACACAAGCTTGACCTATGATTTTTGTCATATTATGGAGTTAAAGGCTAGTTTGAGTTGTATGCTGACTAGAAATTGGTAGTGATGTCTTTGTATGTCCTTTTGCTGAATGTAAGTCATTACTACTTATGAGCTTTGAAGAGAATTTTCTTGAGATATTAATGCTATTGCCATCTATCGTTTCCATGCAGTGAGAATGTGCCATTGTGCCTAACTTGACATACATTTGGATAGGTCCACTGCTTGAAATCATGCGGCAGCCTTGCTAAATCGCCAACTCAGTTGAAAAGTCATCAACAAGTGCATCACCAACAAAGTTGTGTCCAAGAAGAGAGATGGCGTTCTTGGCTTGCACCAGCGGGTCCCTCATTGGCAAGAACACCTGAGAAGAACTTTCGACTTGAAGGACTCAAAGTTGCATTGTGTCAACCCACACCTGCCAAAGAAAACCATGGCTCATTACTTGTGGTCCAGGCTCCAATTCAAAGTAAAAACCTGTGAGTATGCGCCAGCCCTATAAGACAAAAAGTGAAATTTACTTTTTTGGTTGCTTTGCATCTTACCTTTTGCCTTATTATGTCAACAATAACAATGTTCTCATGGAAAGGAGACAAAGCACCATGCAACACAAAACGCAGGCAAACGTTCAGGAAGATGGTTTCGCACCTATTAAGGAGTCTGATGCTCGTATCAGTCTATCACCTACCAGGTTCCGACAAAAAGATCAACTTTTGCAAGGGTCAAGTCATTGTAATGCAGGAACTACCAATTCAAAAGCTAATCCAGACTTGTCAAACGCTCCACTTGAAAGGCCGTATGATAATCCGATCCAAACTCATTGGTCTTTGTGTGGTACAGAAGGCACTTTGCTGACAAAAGCCATTGAGAATGAGAGTGCTTCAATGAAGAAGAGAAGGCTTGCTGTGAATGCTAATTCTGCCCAATCTCCTCAGCTTAGCAAACAACAATCAGAGGAAAATGTCAACAGTGGACAACAGTATCACAGCCTTCTTGGCCAGAAGAGGTTGAAGGTTGCCCCCTCTAGCGAGCAAGTTGAAGGAGAAATGAAAAGCTCATTGTTGCAGGAAAATCCAGTTCCAATGCATTTTTTCAGATGTGACTCACTTTCTCCAATAGTTGAATCTGGCACAGTTAATGAGGAGTCTGAAAGCTCTGACACCGAGGGCACTCCTCAAGGGCCCTTCGATCAACAACAGAGCTCATATAACTCTGTTTCCCAGAGAACATCTCAGAGCCCTTCATTAAGACAAAGTCCAGCTTCGCAAGCCAAATCGGTAACATTTGCAACTTACGATGAGGGATACACCACAGATGAGTTGTCATACAGCCCTGCTGCAAAGTATTCAGAAGAGAGCTACACCAACAGCACATGCATTAATGATGCAAATGAAGAAGACGATTTGGAAACTGCCTCTTACTTCCCTTCAACAGATAGTGAAGAAACCCTTAGTGACTTATCTCCGGAACGATGCTATTCCCCTCCAGTCAGCCCTAGCCATGTAACGAGCAATGTTTTTAGAACTGTTAGTAGTTCAGGTACTACCGTTGAGATGCAAACTGCAAGATTTACCTCCATTCAACATTCTTCTGCAAATGGGGGCAGAAAAAAGCAGTATGTTTCAAGGTATGGCTGTGAAGAAGACGAGAGAAGTGACGATGAAAATGATTTGTTCACTGATGCCCTGTCACATGTTTCTACTGAGTATAGTGAGAGAGAGTATCGGAAATGGCACAGCCGCACTGAATCAATGGACAGTGTCTCTGCTCAAATGGCCCATGTAACAGACGCAATAGAGACACCACCTAAACAATCTGATTGGGTTTCCACTCCAAACATCAACATACAGGGGAAGCGTACAAGTAGGATCAGAAACAAACCAGCCTCTTCTGTCCTA
Organism: Adiantum capillus-veneris; assembly: GCF_014529385.1. NCBI lineage: Eukaryota > Viridiplantae > Streptophyta > Polypodiopsida > Polypodiales > Pteridaceae > Adiantum > Adiantum capillus-veneris. The sequence goes on along the minus strand of NC_140959.1, from coordinate 12,891,095 downwards.
ACTCCAGTTGAGAATGTCTCTCAATGGAAGCAGCTCAAAGAGACAGACCACCAGAACCAGACCATGGACCGAAAACCGGGTAGTGATGGCTCGAGAAAATATACTTCAAAGAGAGTAGAGAACATTGGGGCTGAAAATCTGAAAGCAGAGACTGGGGATGAGAACAAAATCCTCCCTTGGACCTCACCAAGAAAAGATAATGGGCAGCTTAAGATTACATCTCAGAATGATGGCCCCATCTCTGTTAACACAAGCTTATCACATCGGGCAGCTGGATTGGAACCTGAGGCTGCTCATGTGAATGTCAATGCAAGTCTGTCACACTGGGGAATCACATCAAGAGCAGACACTATCAACACTACCACGGTGGATCAGAGCTCATCTCACCGGGGCACAAGAAGTTGTGAACCTGAGCCTGTTCGGGTGGACATGAGCTTGTCACATTGGCTGAACTCTTCCTCCAAGCAACAGATATTAATAGGCACAAGCAGTAATAGCTCATCATCTGGTGAGAATGGGGTGGAAAGTCGAGCTCCACAACCGGACAGCCAAATATCACACATAGCAAAGCAAACAGAAAGAAGGCAACCTTTCATGTATGCTGCAAGTGAAAGACCGATTCTCGGAGCAGTAAGCGGAGAAAGTGGTGGGAATGTGAGAAGTGGTGAGAATGTGAAGCCAAGATCACCTTGGGATGGCAAGGGTACCCCAAATGCTACTGCAAAGTATATGGAAGTATGTGACTTTCATAGCAACATATAATTTTGCCTCCAGATCACTTTGTAAACATGGCATGATTATATAAGTCTTGTTTGGTACAGGATCAAAGAGTCAAATGGCATTCAACCCCATTTGAGCAAAGGCTGGAAAATGCTTTAGATAAACAGGGTATTCTGTTGCAGAAGTAAGTGATCAATACGCTAACTGGTATCTTTAGTTACTTACAAAGTTGCTTCATTAACTAGCATTTTTGAGTAGATGCAAGGATAAATTTCGCACACAGGATAGATTCAATTTCGCCTACCCACATGAACAATGCATTTTGTGCACATCTTTAATGTCGGAAGGATGACATTGCCATCTGAATAATACATTCCACTGTCCTTAATTAATACTGGAAGAAAATGCCCATCTCCTTTACAGACATGAATATATGTGGATAAATGGCATGTTAACATGGCGTTTGTTACTGCAGGAAACTTTTTGCAGCAACACCAATAGCCTCTTAAGAACTGAGAGCTTGGTTGCTTTACGTCGCAGCAGTGGCTCAATGCGGAGTTTTTCCTTCTGTATGAGTTCAGTAACACCTTTTTGTCAGCTGTTGAAATGGTGTTAATAGGCTGCAGAAAGGATGTGGGCTGTATCAGATAAGAGGCACAATTTGGTTGTGCATTGTTTGTTGCATTTTCTTGATTGCAAGGTGAGCTATTTAGCAAACCTGCTCAATTATGAGGTATGTATTGTTTATTGTATCAGTGCCCGGTGTTGGACAAAATACAATAAGGCATTCATGTATGCAAGTATGTAATGTTAGCTCTATTGAGGTTATCAATATGACGGTTAAGAGCACAACATGTGGTGTTATATTATGTGTGGGCTTGTTTCACTATGGCATGAACGTGTGTTGTATTATAAGTTTCGCGAAGGAACAAGAGCAAGATTCATGCAATATACAGTTATGAAGTAATTCCTCATGTGAAATTGAACTGTTTGCTGATCTACTTGGCTACTAGTTATTGAGGCACTCCACCATTGCATATAGTAACATCCTTTAAAAACCCAAACCAGCAGCAGCCTCCATTTCACATGCAAACAAAACAACTCAATAGTTGAAGATTCCTCCTTGTAAACTTCAATATACAAATGAGGCTATACAAGTGCTCTTAAAAAATGCAAGACTCCCAACCCTCTTTAAGCAAGCCTCAATCTCATTCAACCAAGCGTATGCTCCAATGCTGTATGATAGTCGTAAAACCTACTCTTCTCATAGATTGAGCAAACAAAAGATCCAATTGTAGACTTGGGTTTGATTCAAGAGAGGTTTCTTGTCCTCTTTTCTTGTGGCATACCTGTTTAATTGCCTTAGAATCTGCTACCACTGGAATGCCTTCGTCCTTTTGACTCAACTAGCAAAAGTGGTGGATGTCGGGAGCCATGGAAAGGAGGATGGTGGGGTACGAAGTTCATAGGCTTGTGACATATGAAGTTCAACAAAGATCTGCGGCCTCTGTGTAGGTGTCCAAGGCAAGGCCCGTGGCCTTCGTGTTGGAGTCAAAGGCAAGGCGTATAGCCTGTGAGGCTTATGGCCTCGTGTCGGAGAAAGGTGGTTATCGAAAGCTACCCTCTCTCTCTCTCTCTCTAATTGCACGAGTCACTGTTCATTCCGTTGCTGCATCTAGCACAAACGTTGTGGCAGACCAATGTGAGGCTACGGCCTATCGTCTGCGGTGAGGAGGTTTAAGTTGTGAGTCTTCCTTGCAGTAGCTCTAGAGGGTGTTGTAGTTGGCCTTGGAGGGGACTAGCTCAGAGCTGAGGCCATACATGAGCTTGGTGAACTTGAAGACAATGTCATCATGGTTGATGAAGGCATCATGTTGCGAGAGCAGGTTCGCAAAGAGTTCCAGCTCTTGCTCAAAACAAAAGTGCTCGATGGCGAGCAGGCGGTCATTGAATCAGGGATCATTGAGGAACGCATCCTGGAAGAAGGCAGAGCGCTTGCCCTGAGCGCTTCTCACAATGGAAGGCATTGCAGAGCGTGGCTAGTGGCTCTCGAGCACAGGTCACATGGCTTGAGGAGTGGTGTCTTCACAGAAGCCAAGTTCTACATGGCGCACTAACACAGTCTCCACAATGCCCTTCCTCAACATTGGTACACGTCATCAATTTGTATTGTTTATTGTATGAGTGTCTATGTGTGCGTGCATGTAATGATAGCTCTATGGAGGTTATCAATACGACATGTTAAGAGCGCAACAAATGGTGTTACATTATGTTTGTGGCCTTGCTGCTTGCCCCAAAGGGATGAGGCCTTAGTGATGCCTCCCCTTTTTTCGGGTTATTTTTTAAAAACGTAGAATTTTTTTGCTTGTTTGTTTGAGAGAGAAGACGCTCATTGCAATGATAGAACCTTAGAAAACACTTATTACAAGGATTGAAGACTTAGCAGCCCCGCTAGCTTATTGTAACTTGTATCATACATTAGGATGGTTTTCACATTAAATAAGTAATAAACTCAAGAGGGCCCCAAGTTGTAGGTGTGTGTGCTCATGCTTGGATAGTGTTCCCACAAGCACCTCAAGCTCCTTAGTCGGCAAGCACGAAAAGCATCATAGTCAGCAAGCATGATAAGCACCTCAAGCTTGGGCCGGGTTCAATTTTGGACCCATCTCTTTTGAGAAGAATCTTGAGAGATGCCTTGTCTTTCTTGCAAGGGAAAGGGAACGGAGGAAATGCATGGAGCACACAGTCTTCACAATGCACTTCCTCAGGGTTGGCGTCATCACATCATCAATATGTTTTGTTTATTGTATCAGTGCCGGTGTTGACAAATACATTAAGGCACTCATGTGTACGTGTATGAATTGATAGCTCTATTGAGGTTATCAATATGACAAATTAAGAGCACAACAAATGTTTGTGGGCTCGATGGCTTGTCCCAAAGGGGTGAGGCCTTTGTGATGCCTCCCCTTATGTTAATGAAAAAGGGGAGGTTATTTAAAAAACAAGTAGATTTTTTTGATTGGTTGGTTGAGAGAGAAGTCACTCATTACAAAGATAGAACTTTAAAAACACTCATTACAAGGATTTAAGACTTAGTAATCGCTAGCTTGTTGTAACTTATATCATGAATCATGATGGTTTTCACATTAAATAAGTGATAAACTCAGGAGGCCCGCAAGTAGTAGGTGGGTTCAATTTTGAACCCATTTCTTTTTAGAGGAATCTTGAGAGATGCCTTGTCTTTCTCGCAAGGGAAAGGAAAAGGAGGAAAGAAGTGGCTCATGATAGCTATCACTGGTGCCAAATTTTTTGTTCCCCCCCCCCCCCCCCCCCCCCCCCCCCCTCTCTCTCTCTCTCTCTCTCTCTATCGCTTGCTCTGCGACTACACCCTGCTAGAGGTGATGGTGACAAGGGGAGGATGAGGCAATAGCTCCTGGCGTGATAGGGTATGGTGACCCTTTGCCAGGCGTGAGTCAAGGACCATCCAAAAGGGATGGCCACATGGAGCAAACAATGAGTGGGAGATGCAAACGTGGACAGAGAGAGGGAGATGCAAATGCAGACTTGCACACTCCTTGCACATTGATGGCGGGGGGGAGAGGGGAGCGGAGATGATGGCACAGGGCATCATGAATTCAAAGATTCAATGAAAATTTAAGCCACAAATTAATTGTTGGTGATGCATGAAAACCATGACAATGGTTTTTTGGCTTGCCCAAAGGGCAAAGGCCATAGAGTTGAGTTTCCTTTTTTGCTGGCTAAAAATATTTTTGAAGACAAAAATTGAGAACTTTTGTGATTGGCTCATAGACAAAATGGAGTCATCATGAACATTAGGTTTGTGTTTGAGCCACTTAAGTGGCTTGAGCACAATAGTGGCTTGGTACCTCATTCCTTAAAATTGGCTCTACAACTGTCTATTTTTCAAGAAACCATGATCGTAGAATACCATTGAGATCCTATGACATAGAGGAAAATTCTAGTATATCATTATTTCCAAAAAAGTGTAAAATAAAAAAAATTAATTTTTAAAAAATAGTAAGAAGCCACAAAACTAGCCTTTAATTTTATTAGCATACACGTTTTTGAAGCCTAAAAGAAGTCGGCAGTTTTTTTCTAAAAATAGTACATGCATAGATTCTCATTGTATACATATTCATGTATTCTTCAAAAAAGTTTCAATGTGCTTTGAAGGTTTTTAAGGGGTCTACATGGGATATCAAAACTTTTGAGTGATTTTTCTTCAATTGTACCTAAAAGATGACTCTTTAAAAATAATAATTTTTACATGAAATTATTTTTTTAAATTATTTTTTTCAACTCCCTACATGCCTTGAGAACAAATCCCTAAAAGTTTTTGCTTAAGTTTTTTGTGGTCCATGAGAACAAGAATTACAAAAAAGTTGCTCATAGCCACAAAAGTGGCTCTTACTCACACAGTGTTAAAGGAATGATTGGTAGGGTGTATCATTGAAATGAAATATGGTTTCACTATTGAGGATCGAGTCTATGGCGGATGAAGCCGAAGGGGATTCATGGCAAGATGATGAGCAACAACAGAAGAGAGAGAGAGAGAGAGAGAGAGAGAGAGAGAGAGAGAGAGAGAGAGAGACTCGATTCACAGCAAAAAAATCACGCTACTTTTGATTGAAGTATAGCCTTACATATAAAGGCAAAAAAGCCATACACCACTTGACTTGCCACTGAACCTACCTGCATGTGATAAACAGTGTTCCCCACAGGCTAGACGCACAAGGACTTGCATACCCAACAACCCCCCCCTCAAGCCCAAACTACTGACAATGGACTCGAGACATACCATGGAAGAGTTCATTCACCTGAAACCATGAGTAGAAGTCTCCCCCTTGACTATAGCATAGGTGTGTGTGTGTGTACTTCCCTCAAACAACCATCAGTGTGAGACATACCAGAACCCAACCAAACAACAAAGAGTGGTCTTACCATTTTATTTTATGGCAGTGTCTATAACCCATACAAGATTGTCCTGACAACTGATTGTAGAAAAACTGACATAAAAATAGGACAAAACAAATAATGATGATGATAATCGGTTTCGAAAACCAAACATGTCGATGTAAATTCATCTCGAAGGAAATCCGTCTTGGTTGTCTCGATCATTGACGTCTCGAAATCCCGAGTATGTTGGCAAAACCGCAAAACATTCATATTGAGCCGCAGAATAAGTGCACATAAATAAAAAACCCATGCTTGATTGCCAATATTGTCGGGAACTTTGAGTGTGAGATTTGCCTCTTAAGGAGAGGACAAAAAAAAGCTTGCTGTGCCGGAAAATTATGTGTAAGCCGTCAAGAAAGTACCAATTTGCTATCCGAATTGGCTATTCAATCACTGAATGCGGAATTGGAGGGTACCCAAGGGTGGGAATGCCCACTGGCTTAGGGACTCAAGCCCAAATTGGGTGGCCACTGGACAAAAGTAAAAAAAATTAAAACTAAAACTGTTGATGGCGAGGAATGTCTGCAGAGAACAACGTCGCAGAAGAAGCTTGCTCACAACGGGATGAGACCACCGAATTTGCAGGAATTGCAGTGACTATTTCGCTTCTCAAGCCAGGGCGATTCAATTGAGGCTGATTACGGGAAAAAAAAACGCAGGTGGTCAACCTTCTCTTTCATGTGTAAACGGCTGCTCCCACCGTCTCTACTCAAGCCGAGGCCGCGTTGTTGTGTTGAGAGCCGAAGCTCTGATACCATATGTTGAGGATCGAGGCTATGGCGGATGAAGCTGGAGGGGATTCATGGCGAGATGATGATCAGCAGTAGAAGCAATATATATATATATATATATATATATATATATATATATAGAGAGAGAGAGAGAGAGAGAGAGAGAGAGAGAGAGAGAGAGAGAGAGAGAGAGAGAGAGAGAGAGAGACTCGATTCACAACAGAAAAAATCACGCTACTTTTGATTGAAGTATAGCCTTACATATAAAGGCAAAAAAGCCATGCACCACTTGACTTGCCACTGAACCTACCTGCATGTGATAAGCAGTGTTCCCCACAGGCTAGACGCACAAGGGCTTGCATACCCAACAGCCACTTGCCGAAAAGATTTTTTGATTCAACTCATTCTTTCTAATAGTTTCTATTTATGGCGCTCTCCTCTCGAAGCAGCTTGCCGCTCTGTGTGTGTGTGTGTGTGTGTGTGTGTGTGTGTGTGCGCGCACGCGAGGTGGGCTGAGGAGAGGGTGCCATCAAAAAATTTCTTTGGCAAGGCCAACTAAGCAAGATTGAGTTAGGAGGCTATGATCCTCTGTGCACAATGTTGTACGCTAGCGTTGGTAGATCTCCACTTCTTTAGGCAATTGCACGAGCTTCTGAAGCCCACCATTATCTGTCGCCTCCTGGGTCAAAAGCTAGCTCAAAATCTCCTACATCATAGGGTAACATCAAATTCCATATAGCATCAGGTATCATTAGATACTTCCATATCCCCTATGCAACTGGCTCATCCAATTGTTGATCATCAATCACATGTAAAAACATTGGTAGTGCACCCTCACCCTCACTAGTATTGGAATCCCAATCGTGCATATCTCAATACATCAAGTCTCTGGAAAAACTCTCTTCATTAGGATCACAAGATGCATCACATCTTGTAGAGGCTCAAAATCAAGTAGAGCATCATCCAACAACTGCATAAGGTCATCATCATCTGCATCTAAACAAAATTGTTCATGCATGAATCTAGATTGATTGCTATCCTTAGCATCTTATTTGAGAATCCTTCCAAAGCTTCATCCAATAAGCACATAAGATCTAGGTCCACAGCTTCAGAGGTTCCTCCCTCTTGCACATCTTAGGCTGTTGTAAACTAAGATTTCCACATATGATATGCATACTAAACACATTTGCTGTAAACTGCTCTTCAACTCTTTCACCCTCATCCAAATATCTTTGCACTTTTGTAGCACAAAGTTCATCATGCACATTGATGAATTTGTACCAGTATCATCAATCAACTCTAGGGTACAATCTGTACCAAAAACATTCTGCTCTAATTTTGAGTCAGTAGCAAAAGTATCAGTTGAAACCGAATCTTCATGTATGTTTACTTGAATATGGTTGCCCTCATTCACCTGCACAATTTCTTCTTGAGCTTTAGCAAATTTGTTATTTTGATCCCCTGATTTCTTTTTGTGTATCTTGAGGCTATAGAGTCTCACCCTCAAAGACTTCTACTCCATGCAATGCATCTGTAGCTTTTCATACACAACTTCAACTATATCTTCATCATTAGCCTATAACCTCTCATATTTGGTGAAGATCGGCTTGGTCTACGTGGCACACAAAGTTGTGAAAGATCCACCCACTCTAGGTCCCTCAAGCTCTCTCTAGTATGTGACTAGTAGAAATGAGCTAGTAAGTGGGGTCCAAATATCTTATATCGCAATTCTCGAAACCACTTGCCGCAAGATTTGGCATGTGATTCTATCTTGTCATGAAATGTACTTTAGGCTCAAAAAGTTTGTGATTTAAACTCCATTTGCCCAATTTTCAAAAAAATTGTCATTTCCTCCAAAAATTAGTCGGATTGGACTTTTCGCAACGTTCTCATAATTGCACCGGAACTTCACCACATGTTGCCCTTGACTTTTTGATCACCCCTATATTTTTTTCTTTTTTCATTCCGTCACTATGTCATTTGATTTGCCAAGACTTTATCAGAGCTCCATTCAATCTATACATTGTACTTTCTCTACCATGGCTGATCGAACAATAACGAATGCTGTGTTGGCTGATCTTCTTCGACTATTTGCTATCACGTTCTTTTCTTATCCTCTTTGATTTTTTGAAGCATGTCTTGGGTTAGTGGAAAATGATACTTTTAAGCCTACATTGGCTAATCCAATTGCGCATTTCTTCAACATCTAATGTAGCGAGATTGACAGCCCCACTTGGTGATAGACCTTTAATGACAAAGGGTCCCATCCCTTGCCTTTTGAGTTTCTTGGCATGTTGTTTTAATGTATACACCAGGACATAATCATGTGTTTTAAATTCTTTTGAGTGTACTTGCTTATCAAAAAACTCCTTTTGCCTTCTTTTCTAAGTGTATATAGAAGCTGCGGCTTTCAAGTGTAGCTCATTTAGCTTTTCAGGGTCATCTACTCTCGAGCACAATTCATATCATGTTCATTATAGCTGCTTAGCTACCCTTAGCATATTATCAGCAGGTTGATGACCTTGTACAAGCCCCTACGGATGTTAAACTTGGAGTCAAAGAATATCTGAAGATGATGCAAAGCCTCAAGTTACCAGAACGAGTGATAGATAGGTCAAAATCAACGGAAAAAGCTCATAAATCTACACAAAGGTCACCACAAAAATCTCCTCCAAAGAGACAGATTTTGCCAAAAGTACAGTGGATCTTCTAAGATCAAAAGTTACTCAAATGCAGGCAGACAATGCTCAACAGTTGCAAGAAAAAGGTGCAGTATCACAGTCATACGAGTCAACATCAACAGAAGCAGGTGATCAAGACAAAGCCAATGTAGAAAAATCTCAACCCAAGGACACTACACAACAAAATCAATCAATATAGAAAGAAATCCTGAAAAGTTCAAGTGCAACATCACGAGGTGAAACGAAGAAAAACTATCTGGTGAAGTAAAGCTAGATTTTCATATAGACAAGGACCTCATGTATTTTTGCACTTGGAAAAAATGTGGCCAACCACAGCTGGAAGATGCTCCTGAATTTGTGGGCATATCTGGAAACAAACGAGTAGAATGTTGGGGAATCATCTCCACCGCCATTCAAGTAGGTCACATATTATCATCGCCCAATTCCATGTGATCACAACAAAAGATCTTAAAGATAACATCATAGTGGGAATGTCAATGGCCCAAAAGATGTTAGAGATACGGAGTTCAAACATGAGAGAGTCATCACAGACAACAAAGAATGAAGACCAAGACTGGTCACTCGTGGACGATAGCACAAAGTCCTCAAGCATAGTTAAAATGGAGACTGATATCAAAGCAGATCTTATTGAAGATGATTCATCTCCATTGGACATAACCTTAGAAGATCTTAAAGCAGATCAGGCATCAATAAGTGCAGATCAAATAGAGAAAAGAGCAACCACGAAAGCTATTGAGCAGAGAATTCCACCAAGACAAGAAGTAAAGAAGATCAAAATTACAGACACCCAGAAGGCAATAGGAAGTGCAAAGGTCAGTCAATCATTGCAAACAAAGTCAACAGATAGAACTCCTAATGGAAAACACACTCAAGTCACCTTCCATAGAGACACAATTAGATCAAGATGAGACCATGGCAAAGCAAGACAGAGATCTTCAAGAGAACCACCAATGAAAATAGCTATAGTTCTCAGTAGTGTAAATGGATCAAGTATCAAATGCAATGCCCTACTAGATAAAGAAGTAGAGTTCAATATGATCGCAGAGAACATCCAAAGGATCCTCGAGCTCACTCCATGCAAACATGATAGAAAAACAATGCTAGGTATGCATACAGGTCAAAAAGACATGGTTGCTATTCTTAGCATCCAAAAGCATGAAGAGTCATTAAAGGTTCAAATAAATCCTTCAAAAGAAATTCTTGTAGATGTCATCCTTGGACATTAATGGCTAGACCAAAACAGCGCCTACAGAGAAGATACAATGTTGAGACTAGTGTTTAAGATGCTCCTTCTTCTTTCCAAGAACACTAAAATCATCCAAGAAAACCCTCATAAATGTTGTAAGGAATTCAACAAACACATACTGTACTGCTTTCTAAAATGTTGGTGAAGCATTTTTCAAGCCAAATTTCAACACATTAAAAGCATAAACTCCCTATTCAGTCACAAAAGATGTTTTTTCCCTGTCTTCAAGAGCCATGGAAATTTGATTGTAACCACTAAAACCATCCAAAAAAATATAAATCTCATGTCTAGCTACTGCATCCAGTAGTGTATCACAAAAAGGTAAAGAAATGGATCAATTACTATAGTAGCATTAGATTTTCCTATAATCCACACACACCCTGATCTTTCCATTCTTCTTTGGAACTACAACAATCGGTGACAACCAAGTAGCTACCTCCAAAGGATAAATGAAACCTATAGCCAACAGTTTTTCAATCTCTTCTTTACCCTGTTTGGCATAATTAGGATTCATCATGTACCTTTGTTGTACAAGTGGAACTGCATCAGCTTTCAAATTAATTTTGTGTTGACAAAAGCTAGCATCTACTCCTTTCATATCTGTGTATTTCCATGCAAAAACATCTTTGAATTCTAACAACAATTCCTTCAGTTTTAGTTTAAATTCCTCATCCATATTTGTTGATACCTTCACTGTATGTGGTTCCTCCTGAGTCTTTAGGTTCAATTCTTGGAGTTCAGCCTGAGTCACCCTAGAAATTCTTGCCATCTAAGGTCCAAAGGCTCTCTCTGCTTGCTTCACTGCCTCAATGGCTTCCACCTCTTCTTTATTTTCAATTTGTAGATTCTTCAACAGCTCATTATCCATCTTGTTAGTTGATTGTTTACTCCCCTGAGCAATCACTAGTTTCTAATTGACTGTATCCCATCATCTTCTGGCTGTAGCACATATTTAGTTGCTATCTTTTGCACATCAACTTCAAAAATAGGTAAAACACCGATGAATTAGTTCTAAGAAATTCCTCCTCTATATCCTCTCCAATTTCTTCTATCATATTCAGTCCTTCTGCATGCAGTGCCTTGAAACTAGGTGGTATCACCTTTTTTGCATCCATTTGCATTCTCACTTTCTTCTTTCCTCTTTTGATCACTATAGAGTCTGCTCCCCATAGCTACTTTACTCTTGTTTCTCTAACCAAGGCCTCCCCAACATCATTGGATAAGAGCAAGTAGATTCTTTCAGCCTAAGAACAGGCATCTACAAACTGCACTCTCCCAACTGAGATATGCAAATTAGCCTATTAATCACTTAACACGGGAAAATCCCAATTTTGTATTTTTTATTCTATCAAACTGAATGTAATTATTCTTCGAGGCTTAATTGGGTTTCCAAATTGTAATATACTAAATATGCAGATAAGTCATACCCATAGTAGAAAGTAGGAGATGATTCTAAACCTCCAAGACAAAGGTATAAAAGCCAATTTTTGTAACCCTAAGAACAACTTTTGAATTAATCAACTTTTGAGCTCAACTCAGTGTGTCATGAGTTTTTTGTGAGAGAGTGAATGATATTTTTCTACTCTCTATGTGTGCTATGAATGCTACATTGCAAAGGCGTCTTCACCATCATGTTAGCAATGGCAAGAGCTATGCACCGATGCCAAGCTTGCACGGTTTTTATCTCTTTGCAAAGTGCTCTCCCACAAGCTTTGAGGCATCCGATTTTTCTCTCTAACCGTGCATCTGATTAGATATTGCTATATATCATTGCGTTCACAGTGAGTAGAACTACACATGAGGCTTAAACACAACTAAAATCGAGGATGACCTATAATTTTTGGCCTATCTTCATACGTGATTTTTGGACCAAGTGTTTACATGTAGTGAGTTGGGTTAGAGACTTTAGGATAGTGTCCTTAGGTGTGTAGAGGTCATCCCTTGAATTTTGTGATGATTCGTGTTATTGATGCATAGGGGAGTGGGAATAACAACTAAATTAACCATAAAATCATTACATCATTATTCCACAGAATCAAAACAATTTCAGTACTTGAACATGTTCAGGACAGAATCAGGGAATTGAAGAAAACTGAAGACTGAATACACAAAGAAGCATAGAATCTTAATGGCCATAGCCTTGCATTCATCACCCTTCTCTCATACAACGCGCTACCATCAGGTGCGAGGATAACTACTTAGGAAGAATGAAGAGGCACGAAGCTCTTTCCCAATTACAAACTGAAAGTAAAACTACTAAGGTTCAAGAACACTTTACTGAAAGAATATGCAAGGCTAACAATTCGACAACGTTAGGTCTTGTTTTGGAGAGTGTGGTTGTCATAGGTAAGATAGATTTTGTGCATACATAGTGTGCTTTAAGTTGGTTTTACTTGTTAGTGATTGTCCATAGAAGGTCGAGTAGATGATTGACACCCATCTATTTGTTTCCATGCACCTACAAGTCAAGCTCCGTCCTTGGTTGACATCTTGTTTGTTTGCCTAGTTTTCACTTTGCTGCAAGCAGCGAATCTGTCCGACAAAATTGGTGTCGTTGCCAGGATGAGAGCCCTAGGTAGGTGACCGTAGACTAGTCCTACGAGGTGAAAGTTCCTCTGGTTTGTCGGAGCCTTGTTATGTTACTCTAGGTAGGACTCTTGAGGTTTTAGAGAGGTTTTAGGGAGCGTGTGTCTTGCCTGGGTCTTTTGCGGTAGATAGTTTTAGTTAGTTTGGTATAGTTGCGATTGTTGGTGTTTGATTGGTTGTGGTGGTGTGAAAGTGTTTACTAGTCTGCATGTGGCAGTAAAGTGTGTTTCTACCCACAATTGCAAAACCCCACATGATGAGTAGGAGTAGTTGTAGATAAGACATGTGATTGTGATCTAGAGCTATCCATCATCAACATTATTGCTTGTATGCTTGCTTGCATAAGTAATCTCTGAATAGTTGATTTTTAGAGATAACTTGCAATAAAAAATCTTTAGTAGATCTTTAAGCATGGTTGAGTGTTGTTGAGCCTAAAAGAACACATATGCAAGAGATTTGAATGATAAATTTGTAAATTTTCATCAACACAGATCATACATGTATGTTGTCTTAAGGCCTAGAAAGAGACCAAATTTGACAAACCAGACTGCACCAGAGTGTTCTAAAGGAGTGGTTTACCCCAAATACATCGTGGGACTAAGGTTTTGACCAACATTTGGTCCCCAAAAGACAGAAGCCGAGTGTGGGGGAAAAAAAAGGTAACTTGTGATTTAATGCATATTTTTGCATTGAAAACTTGTAAAAGTTCTTTGGAAGCAGTGTTGAAGACTTGGGGAAACTTGTGCCTGTGTTTTGGACCAAATCCTCCCAGCAAACATCATACACGTATGATGTCTCAAGAGTAGATCTAGCTGCAAAAATGGGCATTTGACTTGATACCCATAGTCTGCATATTATATAGAGCACATACACCAAATTTCATCTGATTTGGGCATATGAAATGAGTATTGAGGAAGTTTTACTCTGTTCGTGAAGCTTCTTGGAAAAAAGTGGCGATAAGGTGCAATTTGATATCCAAACTTTGTTGTGAGCACTTGTGCATGCTGTACACATCGAGGGGCACCTAGGAAAGAAACAGAAATATATTTTGACAACTAAGACATCATATGCGTATGATGTCTAGGAGGCCATGTTTTGGGCTAGAAGGGACCTTTATGTGAACCATTGTGTTTAAGAGTATCTAGGGAGTAAATAGGCCAAGTCCCATTGACTTTGAAGCAATTTAAGGCTAATAGAGACCAAGAGATGGATTTAAGAAAAGTGATTGCTTGATTTGACAATATCTAGCACAATAGGTGTTGAAATTACTTTTTTGCAAGTGGCAGTGAGTTTCTTGTGTGGTGGGGATCCTTTGAATGAAATTCACTCCATTTTGACTAGATAGACATCATATGCGTATGATGTCTTAGGGGCATATTTAGTGATCAAAACTGGAAACAGAGATTACTAGAGTGTGAAACATCTCAAGGCAAGCCTAAGGACCAAGTTTCTCCCAATTTGGATCAATTTTGATCTAGTTAACTTCTTGGATAAGCCAATAGTGACCAAGACCTGCATAGGAGAGAGTAACCTACCTACAAGGGTCGACTCTTCGAAGTGAGCCTAGGTTTGGATTAAAAACATCAAGGAGAGTCCATGGTTCAAGTTTAAGTCAATTATGAGGAAATAGACATCATACGCATATGATGTCTAGAGACCAATTTTAGTGCTCAAACTAAGAATGTACTGCTCCAGAAGCCTTTGCTGATATCCTAGCATTCCATTTGTTTTATCAAACTAGGATTTGGAGCTCGTAGAAGGATCTTATCTTTTTATATAGTAATAAGTGAGGATTACTAATTTGACAAAGAATTGTAGAGTCAAAGTTTCATACAGATAGCCGGAACCAAGGATTTTACAAGTTAGTAATCTGTTGAAATTGCAAAATACTCTACCAGTTTAGAAATCTACTTGGAAGAAAATGAGGACAAAGCAAAAAACTGCAAGTAGACTTCTAAGGTAAGAGGTTTGGATTGATAGTTGTTAGTATAAAGAATTTGATGAATTTGAGATCCGGAAGGTGTATTCAAAGAGAACAGAGAGTGGTCGGAGATTAGAGTGTAAAGTAAGCAAGGATAGATCCCTTAGCACCTATCATACAAGAGAGCAGTGATACAGACACCTCTTTGGGGGGATTATATCATTGGATGGCTAACCGACAACTTGGAGGTTTCCAGCAGCAGAGGACCATGGGGAGGTAGTACTTGTCAAAAACCCTTAAAAATGACAAAATACACTGCAATTTTTCTTAAGGGAACCAATAACCATGGAGCCTTGATGTATGTTGATGTTCGAGGACGTCAATGCATATGTATTGAAGAATGGCCACCAAGAGGGTGGCAAGAGGATTAAATGTTATAGCCAGATAGCTGTTTATTGAGAGTAACGTGCCTACATTGAGAGAATTGTATATAAAATGCAAATTTTGTGCAACTTTTACTCTATATGATTCCAAGGAGTCTAAAGGTTTGTCATAAGTATACTTACTTCATTAGTGTAGTAAGTCTTTTCCTTGCAATGTATTCCAATCCCATCACTATTTATATTTGTTTAGAGACATAATATACATACCAAGCTTGCAACAATAATCATGGTAACCGATGATGGTGATAGGCTTGGTGATGAGGAGGGAAACCACTATCTCATTGTCAAAGACCTTGAAAATTACAATCGATTTAGAGACAATGTAGCAAAAGGGAAGATGGTTATGGAGACTCAAGAGATACCTCCTAAACTTACTACTTTTGAAGCCTGCTACATTCATGACAAGAGAGTGGAAAGAATGGCGGCGATCCATGAAAACATTGGGATTTACAAGCACGAGGAAGTAAGAGTCACCTCTTACTACTGTGCATGGAACCCCATGTGAACGGTTTAAGCATGGACAAAGTACTGTACTTGTTTTCATACGAGTCTACAACTGGAAACCATATTATTTTACGGACAAGAATACGAGCCACTTCAAATTCACCCAGACGATGTAGGAATAGTGATAATGCCAGAACTGATGGCACAAGCTTCGGTAGGGAAGAAAAATCCCCCAAAAACCCCAAGCAAGTCTATAAATCCCTTCTCAGAGACGTGAACACGTCAGGGCTAGAAGCACCACAAAAAAATCCACTCCATCGGCAATACCAAGATGAGAGTAGGACAAGAATGATAAATCCTATCAGGATGGAAGCACGTAACAAGAATGAGAAGAACGAAGCCAAGCAGAAGAACAAACACTTGCTAGACCAGTCAAGAACTATGGATAAGGAGCACCCTTAGGGGAGGAACATGTACCATATCCCAGGTCAGAAAGGGCTTATAGAGAAGGGATAGACGATCCTATGTTTAGATGGTTGATCACCGGAGGATCAGACCCTCTCAAGTCCAAAAATGGGTTAACAAGAAATATTCGGGAAATAGAGATCCAAGGGATCACATGGAAGCCTTTTTTTGTGTCATTAAGGTTGAGGAAGTACTGGACTTTTCCACACAGTTCGTAGGATTTGGATTAACCCTAGAAGAGGATACCACCACCTGATTTGACTCTGTTGAACGTAAAATTTTTGAATCAATGGAGGAGGTATTTGACAAGTTTAAAGAGGAATTCTCTTAAAGAGGGATAGCCCATAATACAGTCCCACAAATCCATAAGTTCAAGTAGAAAGAGGGAGAATCCATTAAAAAGGCAGCCTTAAGGTTGAAACGCTATGTAAAGTTCTACCCAGTGGAGGAATTACCAACTCAATCCCAACTCATGCTGATATTTATCCAAGGACTCAAAAATGTAGATCTTCAGAAGGATTTTCATATGAAGAAGAGCTCAACTCTAAAACGAGTTGATCAAGGAGGCACTATACCTAGTAGACAATTGTGATGTCTACAAGGAGGGTGACTACAAAGACTTAGATGATGACTCATCATCACAAAACAAAGCAGAGCTAATATAAAGTCAACACAAAAGGGCGAGGTAATGATGAATCAATAGAAACTTGTTAAGGAAGTTCTCAAATGGATAAGCTCGTTTGCTAAGCTACATGCTAAGCAACCTAAGTGGTGTTCCATTGAGAAAAAATGGACAAATCACGCTACGAAAGAGTGTTAATATAACATGGGGTATGTGAGAGGGTGACAGTATGCCCCACTAGCTGAAGTAGAACCTGCTCAAGTACTACCAATGCCTAGGTATGCGGTAGGAAATTTTCCAGGACCATGAGGGTTGAACGGACACAACCAGTTTTGGGGCAACAACCACCTCTTCTAGGAATGCAACCAATGGGCATCAGATATACACCCATTATAAAGGAAATAGAGGAATAAGCCTTAGTGCATGTGCCTGTGTATTACGAAGAGCCAAGTGAATATGGGACTAGTTCAATATGCTAACCACCCAAATAGCCAAAAGCACCTAAACCTCGGAGCATGATTGGGAATGTTGGACAACCAATAGTAGCTCATGCTGTAGGAGAAATTAGATACAATTTGGATGAACACACATTGTTGTTCATAGACAATTGGGGGGGGGGGGGGGGGGGGGGGGGGGGGGGGGGTAATAGGACCAAGACTTGCCTATCAACAGAGAGTGACTCTAGGAGCACCTTGTGAACCCTTAGGACCGTGCTACAAGTGTGGTGGTGACCACCTTATGAAAGACTGTCCTCACATAGAGATCATGAGAGTGAATGTCTATTGTCCAAATTACGGCATTATGCATTTGATCAATGACCAAAAAACCTAAATAAAACAGTGAAAACTACATTAAGCATAGTGGGGACGATCCCATCAAGTAGCGGTTCAAAAAATGAAACGGTGATACCCATACAGGTCATCACAAGAGCACAAGCTTAGAAAGTAAGGGAGAAACCGATAATTGAGGAACCTAAAACAAATGCGCTTGGTTATGAACAAAAAAGTCAACTAAACATCTAGAAAGCTAGGATGGCTCGTATAAAAGCTAGAAAAGAATGCGAATAGACAGCCCTAGTGGAGGAGTTAAAACAGACCAGGGATATATTAGAGAGATTAGAGAGTCAAACTAACCTTGAGTTGGAGCTCCCTGAGACCAGAGAGCCTAATGAGACATACCAAAGAGTGCAAGTTCTGGAGGATCAATACTAGTTGAAAAAGTGAATGAATCTTATGAAAGCCTACGAAGTGCGACTTTAGACTAAAAAAAACTAAGAACAAAAATGGATGACGTACCCTTCTACAGAGTTAGAAAAGCAAAGGTTAGAGATGTGTTAGAAATGGTCCAAACTACCCAAGCTTTGCTAGAGCCACTTGCAAGTAAGCCAAAGAGTTGGATTGAAGTTTCAGCTCCAACACCGATAATCTTGTTGAGGCATGAAACTAAAGGGACCATCAGGAAATCCACAACTAAAATAGAAAAGCCTAGAGTAGTGATGAATACCACAGATTAAGCATCTGAGGATCTCCATCCTATGATATTAGAAGCTTATAAAGAGGATGAGGGCCTAGAAGAGCTTTGGAGACACATATGAGTAAAAAACTATGTGAAAGAGTTGAGTCAAAGATTCAACCAAACCAATAAAGGGAGGGATGTTTTTCTTCCACCTATTGAAGAGTTCGAGGCAGGATCTCAAGATGATCTAGACCGGCCATCACAAATTCTCTTGTCAAGAAAGGCTATGGACTCTAAGGGGTTGATAGACATATTGTTTACACCTATGACTTGTACTATTACACTAGCAGTGCTCTTCTGGATAAGACGAACTATGTGGGCGACGGTTGGAAAATGCTTGGAGAAATTTGAGATAAAAGATCCAACATCACAGATTCAAGAAGGGATCTTAGAACTAGAAAAACCTCAATTGAACACAAGATCTGTACCATCAAACAAGGTTAGTGAGTATTGTGAGGGTGAAGATGCAAATACTATGCTTCTAGTAGAATTCCAAGGTGTAACAATCATAGAAATTCTCGATATTGGAGCTGATGTTGCTATCACCACCAAAGAAATTTGGAAAAAAATGGGGAAAACTTGCCTTGAGGGCTACCAGAATGAGATTGCAACTAGCAGATGGATATATGGAAAAACCTTGGGACTTCTAGAGAAAATGATTGTTACTTGTTGCAACATTGAGTATGAGCACACCTTTGCCATAGTTGATTTTGACAAGAATACTTGGACAGACATTTATGAGACAACTTAAGATGGTTCAAGACTGGGGATATGATCATATATACCTTAGACACATGGAAACCATGACATGAATAAACCTTAAAGACCATAGCTACAAAGACGTGAACCAAACCCCAGTGGAGGATTTTGATTCAGCTACAGTAGTAGGATCGGAGCTTCCAGCTTGGTTGGGTAAACCCAAAGAGCTGTGGATGTGCAGTGCCACCTCCTATGCAAAACCTTAACACAATGCTTTGGAGGTACCACGAAGATAGTCCCAAAACCTTCTAAAGACCTGCTAGATTTAGATTAGCTCTAGTAAATTTATCTTTATCGTAAGACTTTCCAAAATTCAAACCTCAAGTCTAATGAGCAATTTTAATTACTTGAAATAAAGACACCTAGTTTCTATTTTTGGATTCCTATAATTTCTCTATGTAATCTCCTTTTTCCCATCCCTTTGGTCAAGGCTAATCAGGGTAGATTTATCCTTCGTTGACGTGTAGATTTGATTGAGATAACTAAACAACAATTATTTGTGTCGTTTTATAGACTTCTCTCCTTTGGTCCCAAGCCCTCGACCTAGGTCTATACGAACTTTAATTAACTTCACTTGTTCTCTTTTATTTTCCCCAGATTTAAATGGCCAAATTAAGATCGAAAATACTTTAAATGGTTCAAAATTAAATTTCATGACATTATCTCTCCCTTGAGATCATAATCATCCTCGACTATGGAGTAGGGAAAATAAAGTCATAGCTAGTCCTTTTACTTTGAGTAGATGATCTCTTTTTACCGGTTGACATTATTCCATACTGGTGACTAATTTCACTTCGTTCTTGGAAGACTTATTGGTCGCAAGAATGTCTTTACTTAGCCCTTATCATCTTTTGTAGTAGGTCGGCAAGGTCTACTAGGTGCTTGAGAGACTAGGCTACTACAAGCATGATTCATGATATGTATACACTTAAAACTTATGAACATTTACTAAAGAAATCTTAGACTCAAAACAAGACAAACTTCTTCATAAAACATGTTTGTTCATATGTGGTTCTTACCTTTGACTTGAGCCATTATAATTATTTACAAGGTTTACATTATCCTTTAGCTAGATATCTTGCATCCTCCTTGTATCTTCAAAAGGAAAGTTTTTAAATTTGACATGATATCATCAACTAATCTAACCACTTCTTATAACCTTATCTTCATTTCATAGAATTCTCTCTGTATGCAAGATCTCTTCTTGACCTTCAAACAAGTTGGATAGTTCTTCAAATACTGGCTCTTTGAGTGGCTTGCCCTTATACGGTTTCAAAAGGATCACATGAGATGCATTATGAATGATTCAAGTGCTTGATAGACTTAACTTGTAAGTTGATTCATTTATGGGCTTAAGGATTTGAAATGTGCCATAATATCTTTTTGCTAGCTTAGCATAATATTTTTGATGACCCATTGGGCATCCTTCTCTCCCCTTGCATGGTGCATGGCTAAGGCATGATTTAGGAGACTAAAGCAATACCCAATCATTTTCTTTGAAGTTCAAGGTTGTTGCATATTAGCAGCAAAATGTTTCTTCTATTGTGTGATGTATATTGTTTCCTTAATCTTATTAAAAGATTCTTTAAGCTCTCTACTATACTCAACAACAACAAATATCTTCCCAAGTGTCTTGACTATCAATGGAAGTTTTGTTCTTCCTTAAATTACCTCAAAGGGTGCCTATCCTGTAGAAGTGCGGAAAGTGTTATTGTATGCTTACTCTACTAGGGGTAAATACTTTTCCTATTGATCTCTTTGATCTACATTTGTAACATAGATTTTGAGTAGATCAAGACTGAAAATGTTGAACTGATCTCCTGGGATGTACAATATGCAAGGACTGATTGGGTGATGAAATCTTAGTGCTATAACATCTATCAAAATGTGGGTACAACCAGATGGCCACCAAGGGGTAGATCTAGGGCTGAGTTTCACTCTGGATGTGAGAGGAAGAAAGGGTTGAAAGCTGGCTATAAAAACGTAGATCTAAGGCGTAAAATGCAGCAAACTAAGGATAAAAACATAGATCTTGATGTTGGTGATGATGGGTAGAAATGTGAGCTCTCGATGCCGACGAGGGAATGGTCAGGGGAATCTTGATGGGTTACCAAAGTACCCGACCGCAATGGGAAGCACACAAAGGGAGTTCAAATTTGTGTTTCGGTGATGGAACAGACTGAAGATTGAAAACGTTGAACTGATCTATAGGGATGGGCAACCCAAGGGCTGATCACGCAATGACACTGAAGTGCTATAACATCTATCAAAATGCATGTACAACCGGATGGCCACCAAGGGGTAGATCTAGGGCTGAATTGCAATCCAGATATGAGAGGAAGGAAGGGTTGAAAGTTTGGTGGCAAGAACTTAGACCTAAGGCTTAAAATGTGAAAATCCTCTTGCGTAAAGCAAGGCTAAAAAAGCAAATCTCAATGATGGTAATGATGGGTAGCTATGTGAGCACTCGATACCGACGACGACAAGAGTTTAGGAAAGGGGAAGATTGATGGGCTGTTGAAGTATTAAAATGCAATGGGAAGCATGCAAAGGCAGTTCCAAGTTGTGTTCCAGTGATGGAACACACTGAACACTAAAAATGTTGAACTAATCTACAAGGATGGGCAACGCAAGGGCTGATCTGGTAATGAAACCATAGTGCTATAACATCTGTCAAAACTTGTGTACAACCAAATGGCCACCAAGGGGTAGGTAGATCTGGGGCGGATATGCAACAATGCAGATCTAAGGCTTAAAATACAGATCTAAGGCATAAAATGCAGTCGAAGTACCAAACCACAATGGGAAGCATGCGAAGGAAATTTCAAGCTATGTTTTGGTGATGGAATGAATTGAAGACT
Source organism: Adiantum capillus-veneris (assembly GCF_014529385.1). Taxonomy (NCBI): domain Eukaryota; kingdom Viridiplantae; phylum Streptophyta; class Polypodiopsida; order Polypodiales; family Pteridaceae; genus Adiantum; species Adiantum capillus-veneris. The sequence continues at coordinate 12,869,103 of NC_140959.1, read as the reverse complement.
GAAAAAGCTGAGCTAATCTAAAGGGATGGACAATGCAAGGGTTGATCTGGCAATGAAACCTCAGTGCTATAACATCTATCAAAATGCGTGTACAATCGTATGTCCACCAAGGGGTAGATCTAGGGCTGAATTGCAATCTCAATGAGAGAGGTATGAAGGGTTGAAAATTGGCTGCAAAAATGTAGATCTAAGGCATAAAACACAGCAAATCTCTTGCATAAAGCAAGACTAAAAACATCGATCTCAATGATGCTGATGATGGGTAGCAATGTGAGCACTCGACGGCGACAAGGGAATGGCCGGGGGGAAGCTCGATGGGTTGCCGAAGTATCAGACCACAATGGGAAGCACACGAAGGGAGTTCCAAGCTGTGTTTCGGTGATGGAACGGATTGAAGATTGAAAACACTGAACTGATCTATAGGGATGGACAATTCAAGGGCTGATATGGCGATGAAACCTCAATGCTATAACATCTATCAAAATGAGTGTACAACCATATGGTCTCATCAAGGGTTAGATCTAGGGCTGGATTGCACTCCCAATGCAAGAGGAAGGAAGGGTTGAAAGCTGGCTACAAAAATGTAGATCTAAGGCATAAAACACGGCAAATATCTTACATAAAGCAAGGCTAAAAACATAAATCTCAATGATGGTGATGATGGGTAGCAATGTGAGCACTCGATGCCGGTGAGAGAATGGCCCGGGGGAAGCTCAATGGGTTCACCGAAGTTCCGGACCACAATGGGAAGCACACGAGGGAGTTGCAAGCTGTGTTTTGGCAATGGAACAGACTAAAGACTGAAAACGCTGAATTGATCTATAGGGATAGGACAATGCAAGGGATGATCTAGTGATGAAACCATAGTTCTCTAACATCTATCAAAATGCGTGTACAATCGAATGGCCACCAAGGGTAGATCTAGGGCTCAAAACGCAAATCTCGGTAATGGTGATGATGGGTAGCTATGTTAGCACTCGTCGATAATGATGAGGGTTTAGGCGAGGGGAAGCTTGATGGGTTGTTGAAGTATTGGAACACAATGGAAAGCATGCAAAGGTAGTTCCAAGCCGTGTTCCAGTGATGGAACACACTAAAGACTAAAAATGCTGATTTGATCTACAGGGATGGGCAATGCAAGGGCTGATCTGGCAATGAAACCATAGTGCTATAACATCTGACAAAACCTATGTACAACCGAATGGCAACCAAGGAATAGGTCTGGGGTTGAATTGTGAAACGCAAATCTAAGGCATAAAATGCAACCAAAGTACCAAACCTCAAAGAGAGAGAGAGAGAGAGAGAGAGAGAGAGAGAGAGAGAGAGAGAGAGAGAGAGAGAGAGAGAGAGAGAGAGAGAGAGAGAGAGAGAGAGAGAGAGAGAGAGAGAGAGAGAGAGAGAGATTGTATCGTTTAAATATTGCAAAGAAACCTTTCTTTATCATACAAATGAAGGAGATTGTGATTGTCTTGGATGAGGGCATAGAGAAAAAAAACATGCTAGGTTTTGTGTTCTTGAGGGAGAATGGAAGATATAAAGACCTGAGAGAGGAGAAAAACTCCAGTGGACTAGATTTGGAGAACTATATATTTCTAGGAGGATCATGGATGCTTCCTACTTCTCAAAAACAAGAAGAGATGTGGGAGGTCACCAACAACGAGGTCATAATACAGTACAAGGTTGATAATGAAACGCCTTCAAAGCATCCACGTGTAGATAGTAGCGGTGCCTCAAATAATGTAGTGATGAAATCTCCAAAGTCTTCAAAAGAGATAGAAAGATCCAACTCTATTACTTCAAAGGATATAAATCTATATGAGAGGCATGCGGGGTGTCACATAATGACAAGGGGACATATGCGAGCAATGGGCTTGCATGAATCAAAGACCCATGCTAGTGGCACTTCATCACCAACAAACAGTAGCATGGCGGAGGAGGCTATCACAAGAAACAAAGCTAGGGTAGATGAAGCAATGGAAGAGGTCACTACATTTGGCAAAGATAAAAGCTTGGGGTTTGACTTGGTTCTTAAAACAATTGAGGACTACAAGGTGCTCTCTAAGGTCTTCATCAAGTGCAAGCTAATGGCAAGTGGATTCCCTTGTTTCCAAAGACAGGATCTCTCAAGAAATGTATGATTGGACATGTCAAATCAAAGAGCCACATCCAAGCATTTGGTTCAAATTTTGAAGGAATTTGCAAAAAAGGAGGTCGTCCAAGCAAGTCAGCTATGCCTGATGAGAGGCAAAGAAGCCTAGCTGGTTTTTTCAAACCTAGTCTAGGTAATTTTAACACACATCCTTGTTGTATGTTTTCAAGTCTCTTTAAGGGATAAATCATGTATCCATTGGCATTCAGGTCTTGATAAATCAAGCAACACACCGTCAATGCATAATGAAGGTATCTATTTTGCTCCTTTTGTTGTACTCTCTTTGATATAGTACATATATAAAATGTGAGTTGACCGTTGTTTTTTTTAACACTTGAATGTTGTTTACACAGAGAAACACTCTCTACTATCTCTATGTTGGGGTTTTTGGCAAAAAAACATATACATCTGGATAGAAACATGTTGACTTGAAGCCATTTTTAGATGAGAGTCGAGGTGGTGCTTTGTGGTTTTGTGAGCCAGCCACTAGAGCGACATTTATGATGGGTTCAGTCTTGGTTTATATTAGTGGTACATTTCTCCATAAAAAGTGCCAAAGATTGAATCCATTGGGGGATTCATTCAAAGCATTCATGTGCAAGGAGTGTGCCTCTATTCCTAAGGAGCAAGATTTTTGCATGCGTGTGTATTGAAATCCTCAAGCCTCAAGCTCTAGAGGCTGGAGAGACACGGGCACTGGTCATCGACGTTTGGATTACATGACTAATGCGGCGATTCTACACATTGCTAGATCCATGTATCATAGCTTGGAGATTGAAAAGGGAGGTTTGGTTTACAAGAACAAAGGTGGTGGCTTTGAGTGCAAGGGTAAGGAGTCTTCAAGAAAGCACCACTGAGGCCTTCGGAAGAGACGATGTCAAGAAGTTCTGTACAGACATTATCAATGCCCACAACCTTGGGCTTTTTGAGGGGGGGAAAGTGTTGGAATTAGGGTTGCAGAGAAACACACATAGCTTGGAGAAGACGAAGGAAGCTCAAGGCACACAATAGAGAGTGTGTTACTTAGTGTGCAATGGAAAGATTGATAGCCCTAGAGTGATGGGCGTATATACAATGCACGGGGAGAAAAACCTCCTAAAGAGGGAAAAAATGCCCCGGCGGTCCTAGTGTGTTCACACACATCACTACCACATGTACATGGTAACAAATCCCCCCCGGAGTGATGCGGTGAATGAGAGCTGGCACATGAGTAAAGGGAAGTGCCATGCCTTGAGGACAGGATAAGTCCACAAAGGGGAGTAATCCCAAAGCTTTGCGGAAAGCGTCAAGCTTCTCACGAGACAATGCCTTTGTGAAAAGATCTGCAAGGTTGTCCTATGTTGGCACATAAGCCAAGCTAATCTCTCCTACTGAGAGCCTCTTCCTGACATAGTGGTAATGCACCTCGATGTGCTTTGTGCGAGCATGAAAAACTGGGTTTCTGCGCTCTGACTGTCAGTGTAGATAGTGTTGGCAATGTCCTGTCCAACACCCAAATCAGCCATAAGGCGTCTGAGCCATACACACTCAACTGTAGCTATGAAGACTCCCCTGTACTCAGCCTCACAACTCGAAGTGGCCACAGTAGGTTGCTTCTTGCTCAACCATGATATACATGAACTGCCAAGCATGAAACAAAAACCACTTGTGGACACTCGCGTGTCAAAACAACCAGCCCAATCTGAGTCTGAAAAAGCATGTAAGTCTGGCGGCAATGATCCCCCCTTGGGATAAAACAAGCCAAGATGTAAAGTGCCACTAAGGTAGCGGAAAATCCTCTTGATAGCCTGCCAATGCTTAGACCCTGGGCTATGCATAAATCTGCTGACCTGTGAGACTGCAAACTGAATATCCGGCCTCGTGTTGCATACATAAATGAGGCAGCCAACAGCAGTTTGGTAAAGAGTGACATCAACAGGATCGCCAGCATCATGTAGACTTAACTTCAAACCTGTTTCCATGGGAATGGCAATAGGTTTGCAATCCTCAAGTCCAAACTTACATAGCAATGTCTCTATGTAACTTTTTTGACACAAGGCAATACCACCATCACACTGCTTAAACTGTATACCCAAGTAATGATGCAACAGCCCCAAATCTTTCATCTTGAAAGTAGCATTCAAATCAGCTTTAAATTCAGCAATATGTCTCTCATTTGGTCCAGTGACCAGCAAATCATCTACATAAAGAACCACAATGAGAAGTACATCACCCTCACGCTTTACATACAATGTGCTTTCTGTTGGACTGTTACGAAAGCCTTGTTTGACCAAATGAGTGTCAGCTTTCTCATACCAAGCACGAGGAGATTGCTTCAACCCATACAAAGCCTTCTTACATCTACACACTTTGTCCTCTTGTCCTTTTATGACAAAACCGCGAGGCTGCGTTACATAAACTTCCTCAAATATGTCACCATTCAAGAAAGCAGTAACAATGTGTGATTGATGTACATCCCAACCAAAATGAGGTGCCAATGCACATAGAAAACGCACAGTAGTCATACGACAAGTGGGAGAAAAAGTCTCTTCATAATCTATGCCTTTTTGCTGTGCATAACCCTTTGCAACAAGTCGAGCCTTATGGCGATCGATCTCACCATCCGGCTTGCGTTTCAACTTGTAAACCCACTTCGTACCAATGGCCTTTTTGCCAGAAGGCAAATCACATAAAGTCCATGTGTCATTTTCTATAAGTGCATCATATTCTGATTGCATGGCAGCCATCCAATTTTCTGAATTTTGTGCTTCATCAAAAGTCAGAGGCTCCCCAACATCATGCAAGCTAGACACAGCCAAAGCATAACAATCTGATGCATAAGATGCATGGCGAGAGCCTGAACGAGTACGACTAGAAAAAGGTGCATCCAATTTACTGTCACGCAAAGTGTGCACCAGCCATTTTGGCATACCTCTAGCCTGCTCATTTTCAGTCCTTTCCTCATCAAGTACATCATGTACATCTGCATCAGTAATAGGCTGATCTAGAACATTTTCAGAAACCACCATAGGCTGTATATTTGCCTCATTGGAACTTACATTCGTATTTCCACCACTGAAAAGAGGCAACAAAGTGTCATAAATGTCCTATGAGCTTACATTACTGTCTCTAGTACATGACAACAAGGGCTAAACAGAATCTTCCACAAACACTACATCTCGAGAAACCAGAATACATTTTGTTTGCGGATGATACAACCTGTAACCTTTGCTTTCACCACTATAACCAACAAAAATACATTTGATAGCCTTATCATCCAATTTTCTGCGCTGCACTTGTGGCACCAAAGCATATGCCAAACAGCCAAAAACACGCATGTGCTCAATAGAAGGTTTTCTATCATGCCATGCTTCATATGGAGTAATAGACTGCAAAGCTTTCGTAGGACACCTGTTAAGTACATAAGTGGCATACATAATGGCCTCAAGCCAAAAAGAATGCGGCAAAGCTTGACTTTTGACCATACATCGTGCCATTTCCGTCAGTGACCTGTTTTTCCTCTCAGCAACGCCATTTTGCTGAGGTGTATAAGGCACTGTACATTGGTGTTTTATCCCACGACTAGCTAGAAATGCATTAAATTCATTAGACATATACTCCCCCCCTCGATCGGAACGGAGGGTGCCCATAGTACATTTTGAGACATTTTCAACCATAGCCAGAAATTGTTTGAAGCACATAAAAACTTTGGACTTCGCTTTAAGCGGAAATACCCATGCATGCCTGGAGTAATCATCAATGAAAGTCACGAAGTACAGGTAATTGCCCAAGGACGGAGTTTGCATGGGCCCACATACATCACTATGCACAAGCTGCAACCTGCATGTGGCCCGAATTGAACCATCCTTTGGAAATTTAGAACGCTGCATCTTACCCAAAATACAGCCTTCACAAACATGTTTGACAGGTGCTTCAAGAGGCGGCAAAGAAGCAACCATATCAGATTTCTACAAACGCAGCAAACTGGCAAAATTCAGATGACCAAAACGTGCATGCCAAAGTTTTGCATCTGAAATAGCCCTTGAATCTGCAACATCATTTGCAAAATTTTGTCCACACTTGTCATCAAAGTGAGCTTATACAGCCCACGGCACAAAAGGCCAGATGCAGCAATTTCATCACCAAAACTGAGATCATGAACTGTACATCTGTCATCCACAAATTTGACTACAAGTCCAAGCCTAGCAAGTACGGATACAGACAAGAGATTCTTCTTGATCCCAGGTACATAAAGTGCATCAACAAGTGTGAAGGAACTGCCATTAGCAGTAGTGAGCACAATCTTTCCAACTCCTTGAACTGGATAAGCGGCGTTGTTGGCACAAGTGACTGAATTCCCATGAGGGACTGACTCAAGAGAGGTAAACAATTCACGATGTGAGGTAATGTGCTTTGTAGCACCACTGTCAAAATACCACACATGTGAATCTGCAGCAACTGACAAGCATGCATCATGGACAGCAGGATTGTAAGTGCACTCTGCGCTAAAAACCCATTCTGCATCAACATCAGCAACACAGCCTCCTTTCACAGAAGACTCAACAATGGCTGCATTTGTAGTGGAACCGGCATTTGCAGTGGAACCACCCTCTTTCTTCTTAGCCTCTTGGCCTTCAACGTAGGACACGACTTGATCAAGTGATCATTGGCTTTACAATAATGGCAACGCATCTTCTTTTTCCCCTTATCACCAGAATTGCCAGACGAAGTGCTGCCAGCAGCAGAAGCATTAGGAACAGAATTTTTGTCACTCGCAGCAGAACCATAAGAAGTGGCTGCATTACTGTTACCACCCTTTCTTTGAGAAGCAATAAAAGCCTGTTCAACTGCATGCTGCCTAGTCCTGTTTTTTCTGGAAAGTGACTCTTGCAACAGCAATGTGCATAATGCATCAAACTTGACAACTTCAGGATTTCCTTGGGTCATAAGTCTCCAAGTACTAGCAAAAGTCTGATAGGAATCTGGTAAGGCATCAAGAACAATCTGCACAAGGGAACTATGTGAAATGACTTCACCTGTAGAAATAAGGTGCTCATTGATATCCTTGACACTAGCAAGGAAAGTGTCCATATCATCTTCCTCATGCATAATCTTAGACTCCAGCTCTGTACGCAGCAAAGCAATTTTAGCCTCATTGCGGCTTGCATAAAGACCTTCTAAAATATCCCAAGCCTGTTTCGCAGATTTTGCTGAACGGATGTGAGGAACAATGGTGCGCTTCACAGACAACGCAATCAATGCATGAGCCTGCGCATCCTTAACATCCCAATGAGCTTGTTCTGCCGTAGGCAAAACAACTCTAACAGCTGCAATCCTTGCAGCAAGACTTGCAACATCCTCAGAACTAGGACGTACATCAATGCCCTGCACAATGTTCCAGACACCCTTTGACACAAGAACATGTTGCATCATATAAGCCCACATAGGGTAGTTGTCCCCATCCAACCTGTCCTCAGTAGCAAAAATCCTGAACACATCTGTGTTGTTGTTGTCAGCCATGGTAAATGTTGCACCTGATGTGAAAACTGTCCCAAAATAGGAGAAATAGCCCCAAAACTGCCCGAAAATAGGAGAAACAGAGCGGGAACAACCTGTGCTATATAGCACAAACCGTAGAAGACTATAAGGCACTTGTTATGCAGAAAACGACACTGACAGAAATTTTGCACAAAATGACGAAATAGCCTGTGCAGTACTGTCTGTAGTGGAAACGGAGGCCAAAATGAGCCCAAATCAAAATTTTGAGCAAAGCAAGCTCTTCGAGCTTACCCAAAAATTTTGTCGACCTGTGAACGCTCGCCAAAGCTCACTGAAATCGGAGAAAGTGAGCAGGCGTGTGCTGGAGCAGCTGGCAACTAAGCCCGGGAGGACGTGACCTGCTCTGATACCAATTGTTGGAATTAGGGTTGCAGAGAAACACACACAGGTTGGAGAAGACGAAGGAAGCTCAAGGCACACAATAGAGAGTGTGTTACTTAGTGTGCAATGGAAATATTGATAGCCCTAGAGTGATGGGCGTATATACAATGCACGGGGGGGAAAACCTCCTACAGAGGGAAAAAATGCCCCAGCGGTCCTAGTGTGTTCACACACATCACTACCACATGTATATGGTAACAAAAAGCGCTATGGAGATTTCTCATGGATATCTCTCAAAACATTGGCAAAGAAAACTGTGGGAAGAGATATTTTGATACAACGAATAGTCTCTTTGAAGCTATAAAATTGTGAGGAGGCACCAGATTGCATAACTTCCTTTCTTTGAATCTTGGGGGTCCGCATATGTCCACCACCATGAGAGGTTCTAGGAAGGCACTTTGTTATAGAACGTGTCTACAAGAGGATACTTTTCAACATGTAGCAGCTATCTACATGCATCACATGACTAGAAACAACATTCCTTTGGGAATTGTCCTTGCCATTGTTGCAGAAGATGAGACTGTGATCAAGAGAATGGTTAGATTGATAGCTAGAGATGACAAATTTCTTGGCTTTTGTGGAAGAAAGCAGGGCGATACATGCCAACAAGATTTTGTGGTCATTGTTGGTGATGGCAAATGTTGGATACAACAAAATTGTAGATGCCTTTCATAAGAATGAGATTTCTCATTATGCTAGGGTATTGATTGCCAATCCGCTCCTTGAATGTCTACCAAAGCTTGTACTTTTAGTACAATTAATATGTAACAAATTTGACTCTCTCTTTATTAGAGAAAAATGGGATGGAATATCTTTTTATTGGAATAATAATTTGAAGGACGTGGTCGGCCCTTTGATTGGTCATGCTTCTGATGGTAGGGAATCTCAACGAAGAATAATCATGAGAGAGGACTATACGTATCTTATGGGGGATCGATTTTCCATTCCTTGGAAGGGTTGGCTGTTAACTGCCTATAAAAATGGTGAAGGTAGTGTCCTAGGACTACATGATTTGATTTCATCCACAATGGAAAAAAAATGATTAATCCTCTTGACAATGTTGCTAGAAGACTTGTCCTTGGTAAGGACATTGTAACCTTGAATCACATTGCTTTTGTATATGATAGTTTCAAGGTAGATGAGCATGGATTACAAGAAGGATATGTGGAGAGGAAGGATAGCCAGAATTGGAGATCAGCACAGAGAATAGAGAAAGGTGCAAGCTGGTCTAAAAGTTATGCGTAGTGGAGTTGGATTCCAACATGAAAGAACATTGGGTACAAAGATATGTCTATTAATAGTAGCCGCATATATTGACATATTGTTGTCTCCAACTTTGTCTTTGTACAGGAGATTAAAATTTTCCGGCAAGGTTTCTTTCTTTTTCAGGTACTCCTAGTGCTAGTATCAAGGCATATTTCTCTCATACATTACTTGGCATGTTTGTAGCTAGGCCTATGTGAACCACAAAATAATTTTTAGTTTGACTTGTCCCTTCAGGATTTGGCATATGTGGATCATGAAGAAAACCACATACACTCTAAAGGAAAACTTCATTAGCAAAGAGACATTTATAGATATCCAACTATCTTGCCACTTTGTCGTTCTTTTGATCAAAGTATTTAGAGACAAGGTTTCTCATCTAAAAGTTCCCCTCTCTTCAACAAGGTCAGACGTTTGTGAGAATTTCTTCAACAAAGTTGGGGATGTGACTAGGAATGAAAGGTGTTACAATGAGGCAGACCTACTAAGTAGTGCAGGGACATTGAACAGAATCGTTGAGATGCAATCTTGTTCAACTCTAGTGTTTCTAGAAACTCACTCCAAGCAAGAAAGCATATGGGCTGCTATGAATCATACGCATGGTGTGTCCATGGCTGATCTTGGTGACTACACATCCGTATTTACAGATGAGTATAAAATACAAGCATTAAAGGCAGGTTTATCTGAAACAATGAGTGCTTGTGAAAAGCTAGGCATGAAAGATGATTCCTGGTGTCGTGCTTTTTGGGAGGAGAAAGATCTTTTGGATCTCTTTACTCGAAATAAGGAGGACAAGTTTATTCGTGAGGAAGTTATTGATGGCATCCCTCTAGATATGATTGAAATTTAAGTGAAGAGAGAATAGTTGTGGATGACGAGGTAATTGTGGCCGAGCATGATTTACATCATATCTTGGACTTTGTTGTCGATGAAGAGGAAAAGATACAGAGCTCAATATCACCTTTTGTAGAGGTTGATGGAAAAAGGATATTCAAGAGTACTCTTGTGAGTCAACTGAAAGGAAATGCCACTCTATCCAAGGATAGACTCACAATGGTAAAAAGGGGAGTGTATTATTCATTTGATACAAAGGTCAAGTTTCAAACAAGAACATGTCTTGTTATAGGCTTTGATTGTGTTGTTCTATTTGAAAGCTCATCTTTCAAGGAGAACTCAAGGTGTAAGAGGAAAGGAAACCTGGGTAGCACTAACGAAGGTGTGGCTAAAGGTACTTGGTACTTAGGAAGAGTCACTTGTATGAGAATAAAGTTGGGGTCCGCAAGGAAAGAGATGAGAGTACCTATTGATCTTCTTGATCATCCTGCTAATGTAGAGATACATCTATCATGGTACCAAAAGGCAAAGGGAACATGTTGCTATACATACGATCTTGTGGAAAACCAATGTGTACCCTTGGAATCCATAATCTCCCTTGAAAATTGAACATACAATTTGGAGATTGAAAAAATATCAACGTGATGTTGACGATTACAAAGTCTTTAATGACTACAGTGAAAGGTAACCTAGTTATATCATACATCTGTTTCATCAATTTGAAAGGGAGGTTATAATGTTTTTATCTTTATAACGTAAGAATGAAGTAATTATGAGTCAAAACGACCATCAAAGATAGATCAAACTATTCTATTTAGAGATGACTTTTTGTCTATTTCTGACATAAACTATTGGATCTTGCAGGTTGACAAACTTTCTAAATTTGGAGCTTTTTATGAATATGTATTTTGTAAGCATGGGAGGAAGTTGCTGATATTTAACATTGGAAATATTGATCACTTTTGGATTTGTGTGATCTAAATTGATTTTTAAAAATTGTACTATGAAATTCAAAACTCATTTAGTATGTAACTTTCACATGTATGGTTTACCTATGGTTGTTGTTTAGTTGAAACTTGAAATTTAAGTGTATGTTATGTTTGTTTATTTCTTCATTTTAAATCAAAGCATTTTCAATTTTGTCAAGTATTTGAGTCTAAAGATATTGGGTATACTTTTTATTACAAAGCCTTAAATCCGGTGTGGGAATCCTACAAAGTAGGTGGCACATGTAAACTTGAAAATTTGGTCTTCATAGAAGGGAAACTCTTGCAACATTTTTTCAAGGATTTCTTGGAAGTTTCTTTAAGCTATTGAATTGTTTGTACATAGAAGGTAGGGGGGCTGTGTTAATACTACAAAGATCATATGTAAAGGTCTATATTAGCGCTTCAATCTTCATAGATAGGGGACTGGGCTACTGCATAAGGGACCGTATATAGTTGGGGGGGGGGGGGGGGGGGGGGGTTGTTTAATGGGATGCACGCATGCGGTATCTCATTCCCAATATTAGTGAATCCCCGTCTCGACAGGGGATGCTGGAGAAGGATGTCATGAGAGGCAATGCCTAGGTTGAATTTGAATGCCAAATGTGATGCCTTTTTTTTTTGCAGAGCAATGCCTTGGTCGATTTGTTGAGCCCATAAGAGGTTCCCCTAAGGACAATTTGAGGAGAGCAACCCAAAGCAAAGGGGCTAGTGGTCACCCGCCCATGACCTCAAGAGGAGGGGCCTCCCAAAGTGTGTGATGAAGGGGGGAAATGGAGAAGAGAAAGAGGGCGAGCAGCAAACGGCTAGCACAGAGGAAGAGAGGCACTCGTGCTGGGCTGGGCTCAGATGCGCTCCTCAGGAGGCTGGGGTGATGAAGTTTGGGGGCATTTTTGCCAATTTTGGCACTAGTCTAGATACCCCCTGCAAGTCATCGCCCCTATTCCCACAATGAGAGTGCCGTCATTATTAAAATAGGGGAAAGGGGGGGTCCTATATATTGGAAGAAGATGGCTATTTAAAGAAAGTGTGGAGGGCAAGGAAGGAGCTCCGCCTGCATGTTGGAGTGGCTATTTGGGGAGAAGAGAGCAAAGAAGTGGGGAAAGAAAGAAAAAGGGGGGCTCTGAGGACCAAGGGTTCATGGACCTCAGAGAAGGTTCACAAAGAAGGAACGAGGAGAAGAAAGGAACACGAGGAGGGTGACCAAGAGGCAGAAAACACTCAATCTCTTGTTCTCGGCCTCAAGGGGGAATGTGATTAGGGTGAGCAAGAAGGTAAAGACTAAATTTCTCTCTCTCTTGTTCTCAACCTCAAAGGGGAAAAGACCCAATCTCTAGCTCTTCACCTCAAGGAGGAAAGTAAGCAGGTCTCTCTCTATCCGAAGTTTGTGCTCTCTCTCTTGGCATGAGGGAGCTCGATCTCTCTCTCTCTATATATATTGAGGCCTTTAAGGCTCTCTCTTGCAAACTTGGTGAGCAAGAAAAGGAAAGATTTTTGGGCAAGGAGCAATCAGAGCTCGAATTTTTGGCAACACAAGGCAAGAAGGAAGGATCTCAATGAGAGCTATTAGGACGAGATTAGACAATCAGAGAATGCAACATACATATAGTTTGCAGAGATTTTGATGATAATTGAAGCACGAAGAATGACACAAAGAACGGGATTGAAGATTGCATAATTCAAGGGCAGTTGAAGCAATTAGAGTGACATGGAGGAAATTCCCATCAGCATCATCTATTTAAACTTGATTAATCACCTTGTAAAGTCATGAAGCCGATAATGGCCCGCTTAATCTTGTAAAGGAAGCTTAAAATCCTAGTTTTCAATTAATATGAGTGATGGTGCTACTAACAACCCGCCTTGGTCATTGATTAAACTGAACTCAAAGCATTATTCAATTAACCGATGACTACGGTGATTACCAGAGCTTTCAATGTCTGCTATTCTCTCTTTCACGACTCCCAGAGCCAGAGGCCCCACGCCTACCTAGCTCACATTTTGAACACATATCCCCCGACAATTTGGTGAACCTGACATGAAAACAAGCTAGGGTGGGAGGTAAAGATGGAGAATTTATAGGAGATGATGAAGCTGATTGAAGAGCTAAGTGCAAATGGTTTTGATGATAAGTCATCAAATTTTTTGAAGATTTTTCAATTGGTCCAAGGATCTCTACTTAAAATGAAGACCATGAAGAAGAAGAATCAAATGGATGAAGCTTTGGATGCAACTTAAGATGCGATATACGACAAGAGGTGGGTCTTCGATGGATATGACCCTGAAGGCTACCTAGAGTGTTATGAGTTGGAAACCAAGTTAAGAGGGATACCAAAAGAGTTAATGATCAGATCCTTTGAGTAGTTAGTGAGTTCAAATTTGAAGGATCAAACTCAAGAGGTTACCAAAGCCTGCAAAGACGACTGGGAATATTTCAAAGAAGCTATTGTACAAGTAAGTTATGAGCATTGTGCAATCTATCAAGAACATAGTCCAAGTCTACCAAACTACGCAGACATTCAAGGACACGTACGATTAAAATTAGAAGTTGTGATTGATGAGTGTATCGTACAAAATGCTATCTTCTTATAGGCTAATGATGAAAGTTATGTATGAAAAGCTGGGTTTAGCAAATGCCTTACATGGAGCAGGAGTCTTTGAGGGTGAGGCTCTATAGCCTCAAGATACACAGCATGACATTTGCAAAGAACTTATACATGCAATACAGGAGGAAAAGAAATCAGGGGATCAAAAAAACAAATTGGCTAAAGCTCAAGAAGAAATTGTGTAGGTGAATGAGGGCAAACATATTCAAGTAAACATGCATGAAGATTTAGCTTCAACTAATACTTTTGTTACTGACTCAGAATTAGAGCAAAATGTTTTTGGTACAGATTCTACCCTAGAGTTGATTGATGATACTGGTACAGATTCTACCATAGAGCTGATTGATGATACAGATGTTATAGGTCAAAGCAAGGCTGCAATTGAGAGCAACAGGGCCATGTATTTGGGTCTACAAGATCTGCCTAATTTGGATATACCAAATTTAGAGGACTAGGTTAAGCAAGAGTATGTGTTTGAAGATCTGCAAAATGTTGATTCGAAGGGGGTGCAGACTCCTTCTTTGACAAGTTTCTGTGACCCAGAGCTACTGATGTGGCAAACTGATCTTGAATTTGCTGATGATTTAGAGGGGGAGCAAACTTCTTCTTTATCAAGATTTTGTGACACGGGGCTCACACTATGGCAGAATGATCATGAACTTGATGATGTTGATTCAGAGGGGATGCATAGTGAAGTGCAATCTCTTGGTTTTGAATATGATTGGTTTCATTGTGCCAATGATACAGACAAGGCAGTAGATGAAATTTTCAATGTGCATGATGAACTTTGTGCTACAGAAGTGCAAAGATATTGGATGAGGGTGAAAGACTTGAAGAGCAGTTTACAACAGATGTGTTTAGTATGCATGTCATATGTGGAATTCTTAGTTTACAGCAGCCTTAGATGTGCAAGAGGGAGGAACCTTTTGGAGCAGTGGACCTAGATCTTATGTGCTTATTGGACGAAACTTTGGAAGGGATTTGCAAATGCAGCTGCTAAGGATACCAATCAATCTCGATTCATACATGAGAAAGTTTGTTCAGATGCAACTGATGATGACCTTATGCAGTTGTTGGATGATGCTCTACTTGATTTTGAGCCTCTACAAGATGTGATGCATCTTGCAAGCCTAATGAAGAGAGTTTTGCCAGAAACTTGATGTATTCATATATGCACGATTGATTCCAATACTAGTGAGAGTGAGGGTGCACCACCAATGCTTTTACATGTGGATGATGATCACAATTGGATGAGCCAGTTGCATAGAAGATATGGCAGTGTCTAATGATACATGATGCTATATGGAATTTGATGTTACCCTATGATGTAGGAGATTTTGAGCTAGCTTTTGACCCAGGAGGTGACAGATATATGCATGGTCCGGGGCAATTGAGTTATATGCCATATGATCCAAACGGTTTTCATGAAGATTTGTGGGTTAATTTATGTTTATTCTCTACCGATTGGAAATTCTTGTAATTTCCCTAGGATTTCGGAGGATGATGCAATTTTTTTTAAAGGGATGCTCACAGTTCTGGGGGATTTACTATTAATAATGGGGGGATGTCAACTGCGTGCATCCAAACTAGAGAAACCCCTCTATGTACGATATCTTACATGCTAACCTACCCCCCTACATACGAAAAAGATATGGCCATTCTCGTAATGAGCCATCCTCCCTCATACGGATTTTGTACGGAATGTAATGACCCACTATTTTAAGTATACTAGTAACATGACAATTTTAGAAGCACGTGCTTTTGCAAAAATACATATTGAGTTGCAAATGAACAAAAGTGTAGATTATGGTGCTGAAAATTTCTTACCCTTCCTGTAGGAAGGGTAAATTTTGAGTTCACCTCACTTACAAAGAACTAAATCTCTCTCACATACACACATACATGTGCAAGTGCATCAGAAGCATTATTGGGTTTGTGGTATTTTTTTACAAAAACCTATGTAGGCACCATTTCACTTCAGAGCACAAATATACCAACTTTCCAAAAGACACTAATTGAGCCAGACACTAATTCTAAAATCTATAACGCTATTTATTGTAAAAAGAGACATAACTAAGCATTTAATAAAAATGGATAGCTCAAGAGACTCAATCAAGCCATATAGATAGCTAGACGGACTGAAGGTGAAAATCGATAGCTCAAGATGACACATCTAATCAAGCCATATGACCGTGTGACAAATTGAGACTATATGTATGTGTGTCATATAGACCCAAATTAAGGTATATTAGATGTGTCTTGAAAAGAAACTATAGCTCAAGATAACACACCCTGTCAAGCCATATGACCATGTGAAAAATTGAGACTATAGAATGTGTAACTATATAGAAAAGAAACTAACAATCTTAAAATCTATAACGCTTTTTATTGTAAAAAAAGGCACAACTTAACATTTTCTATACTATTATAAAAGGGGGAGGGATTCCGCCCCCCCCCCCCCCCCCCCCCTTGACACATGTCATCCTCTGAAGAGTCCGACCAATGCACGCTGAGCTTCAAGCCGGAGACGGAGGGAAGAGAGAGAGAGAGAGAGAGAGAGAGAGAGAGAGAGAGAGAGAGAGAGAGAGAGAGAGAGAGAGAGAGAGAACTCACATGTAAGTGTTGTTTGATCGTGACCACCACTCTTTTTTCCAGACCTTCGCTACCTTTTTTCATCCCAAGCACAGTGTTCCTGTGCGCTTTGCACTGGTCAGCTCATCTTCCCAGGCCTTGCTACTCAACGGCTCTTTTGCCATTAGAATTTTCAAAACTCCTAGCCATCTGCAGTGACCAAGGGCTTTCCATTGTCCAAGACTCTCTCCCTCCCTCCCCCCCTCCCCCCCTCCCCCCCCCCCCCCCCCCCCCTCTCTCTCTCTCTCTCTCTCTTCTCTCTCTCTCTCTCTCTCTCTCTCTCTCTCTCTCTCTCCCTCTCTCTCTCTCTCTCTCTCTCTCTCTCTCGGCGGCGAGCAAAGTTGAGCCAGGCCATGGTGACGTTGAATCTCCATAGAGGCGTGGTTGGTATTTTATGAGGCATGCACGCTCAATATTGTTGTTTGGATTGAGCCTCCACTTCTGCTTGCTTGCCTACTGTGTACCCCAATCGAAATGGTCCCACTTTGACAGCAGCCTTGATAGAGAATTGCATAATGAGGCCCTGTCGCGCGTGATGCTGACCACCATCGGTGCCTCCTCTAGCAACACTGACTCCAATCCTAACTTGCTCTGCTTCCACGCATGTTGTGTGTGTGTGTGTGTGTGTGTCCGTGAGAGAGAGAGAGAGAGAGAGAGAGAGAGAGAGAGAGAGAGAGAGAGTTGCTTGCACAGGTGTCTGTGTACAGCCTCCATTTTCTCTCAGTAGCACTTCCTATGAGCTAATGGCCGTCGAATGCATGCTCCAGCAATACGGTGCAATTACCACCTTTCTACTTAGTGTGCACTCCTACTTATGTGCATGCTGTGTGTGAGTGCGCACAAGTGCGCGCAAGTGTGTAAATGTGCATGAGAGGAAGAGAGACTTCACTGCAAGTGTGTGGGCGAGTCGTGCAGTAGCTAGGGGCGGGGTGCCGTCCTTGATGGCTGATGGTAATTGGTGGCGAGAGAGAGAGAGAGAGAGAGAGAGAGAGAGAGAGAGAGAGAGAGAGAGAGAGAGAGAGAGAGAGAGAGAGAGAGATCCGCACAGCAGTGGAGTGCGCGGTCCGCATGGTCAGCTCGGCCATGGTGCAGCCCTCATGGAGCTCTCCGCATCTTTCTCTCTTCCTCTATCTCCACCGTATCCAACCCTAGATACCATTTAATCAAACCACAAAACCACAAAATTTTGCTCCTCCCATTTGATCGCTGCGACCACCTGCTCCAGCGTGACCAACCGACTCTGTTCCCACCTGCCCACTTCTCCTTCACACCTGCCTACACGTTGCAATCATGTGCTACTTGCGATGCAGAGGGCAAAAAATCATCTCGATGAACGATTTTGTTAAGACATAGATCTCCATTTTCATAAGCATGAGACTATAAAAAATTGGGGCATTCTCGCTATCGTGAAGGTGGATCTAGGGAGCATGCCGAGCGCATGACAAGTACCAGCATCATGGTCATGATCACTATAGTGATAGACTCTACGAAAGAAGGTGGTTGTCCAGATTGAGACATGAGCGGCTTCCTATTCACGGTTTCCTATTCAGCTCAGTGGCCCTCGGTAAGTGCCCCTTAGTGCACGCTGAGCTTCAAGCCGGAGACGGAGGGAAAAAAGAGAGAGAGAGAGAGAGAGAGAGAGAGAGAGAGAGAGAGAGAGAGAGAGAGAGAGAGAACTCACATGTAAGTGTTGTCTTATCGTGACCACCACTCTTTTTTCCAGACCTTCGCTACCTTTTTTCATCCCAAGCACAGTGTTACTGTGCGCTTTGCACTAGTCAGCTCATCTTCCTAGGCCTTGCTACTCAACGGCTCCTTTGCCATTAGAATTTTCAAAACCCCTAGCCATCTGCAGTGACCAAGGGCTTTCCATTGTCCAAGCCTCTCTCCCTCTCTCTCTCTCTCTCTCTCTCTCTCTCTCTCTCTCTCCTCTCTCTCTCTCTCTCTCTCTCTCTCTCTCTCTCTCTCTCTCTCTCTCTCTCTCTCTCTCTCAAGGCGGCGAGCAAAGTTGAGCCAGGCCATGGTGACGTTGAATCTCCATAGAGGCGTGGCCTGGTGTGTACCCCAATCGAAATGGTCCCACTTTGACAGCAGCCTTGAGAGAGAATTGCATAAAGAGGCCTTGCCGCCCGTGATGCTGACCGCTGTCAGTGCCTCCTCTAGCAACACTGACTCCAATCCTAACCTGCTCTGCTTCCACGCATGTTGTGTGTGTGTGTGTATGTGTGTGTGTGTCTGTGTGTATGTGTGTGTGTGTGTGTGAGAGAGAGAGAGAGAGAGAGAGAGAGAGAGAGGGAGAGAGTTGCTTGCACAGGTGTCTGTGTGCAGCCTCCATTTTCTCTCAGTAGTGCTTCCTATGAGTTAATGGCCGTCGAATGCATGCTCCAGCAATACGGTGCCAATACCACCTTTCTACTTAGTGTGCACTCCTACTTCTATGCATGCTGTTTGTGAGTGCGCACGAGTGCGCGCAAGTGTGTAAATGCGCATGAGAGGAAGAGAGACTTCACTGCAAGTGTGTGGGCGAGTCGTGCAGTAGCTAGGGGCAGGGTTCCATCCTTGATGGCTAATGGTAATTGGTGGCACGAGAGAGAGAGAGAGAGAGAGAGAGAGAGAGAGAGAGAGAGAGAGAAGAGAGAGAGAGAGAGAGAGAGAGAGAGAGAGAGAGAGAGAGAGAGAGAGAGAGAGAGAGAGAGATCCGCACAGCAGTGGAGTGCGCGGTCCGCATGGTCAGCTCGGCCATGGTGCAACCCTCATGGAGCTCTCCGCATCTTTCTCTCTTCCTCTATCTCCACCGTATCCAACCCTAGATACCATTTAATCAAACCACAAAACCACAAAATTTTGCTCCTCCCATTTGATCGTTGCGACCACCTGCTCCAGCGTGACCAACCCACTCTGTTCCCACCTGCCCACTTCTCCTTCACACCTGCCTACGCGTTGCAATCATGTGCTACTTGCGAAGCAGAGGGCAAAAAATCATCTCGATGAACGATTTTGTTAAGACATAGATCTCCATTTTCATAAGCATGAGACTATAAAAAATTGGGGCATTCTCGCTATCGTGAAGGTGGATCTAGGGAGCATGCCGAGCGCATGACAAGTACCAGCATCATGGTCATGATCACTATAGTGATAGACTCTACGAAAGAAGGTGGTTGTCTAGATTGAGACATGAGCGGATTCCTGTTCACGGCTTCCTATTCACGGTTTCCTATTCAGATCAGTGGCCCTCGGTAAGTGCCCCTTGGAGCGTAATTTCGTAGCTTCCTCCACATGTGGGTCCAAAACAAGCATTATCACCCTCACATCATGGCACAACTTCTTAACACAGTGAAAGATCCCATTGATAAGCATTACATGAAGAAACCCAACCATAACGTGGCTTAGTCAAAGCCATGGTTCTTTCATTGACACATGACATGGTGATGCACCTAAACAATGCGTACATTATCCATACGTGCACGTTGTAGTGGACGCTATTGTCGTCCCTATGGAAAAGATGTGCTAATCGTAATGTACATCTATCAAGTAGTGCATTTAATTGATGTGGCAATGTGCAGATTGACTCAACACGCCCCTGTCATAGTTACGAATGCACCTAAACAATGCATGCATTTTTGGTTTCAGCAACATGTAGGATCGAAGGTTACTCTCTCCTTTATCAACAACAACATTCTACATACATGTGCACGCTAGCTCATCTGCACGTTCAAGGTCTTCTTAGAAATCCACGTGCATATTGAAGGCGTGTGGCATTACACAACAAGTCATATGGGCAATAGAATTCACCATGACATTGTTAGATTGGGGTTGTTGAGAGAAAACGTCGTGCTTAGCACCGCTTTAGTTAACTCTTATCTATAAATGCGGTGCATTGCTGAAAACACAAAAAGTGTGTGAGGAGCCTCCTAACTGGGATGTCGTCTCTTGGAATGCACTAATGGTGGGATATGTCCAATTTGGGGTAAGGCCAAGAAGTTCTGTGCTATTTTCAACACAGATGTGAAGCGAGGGTGTCTCTCCAAATGCAATCACATTCAATTGCATCTTGAAGGCAAACATGGCGTGGAGAAGGGGGAGATCATATGTGGCATTACACAACATGCTCATATGGGCAATAGAATTCATCATGATATTGTCAGAACGGGATTGTTGAGAAAAAACGTCGTGCTTAGCACCGCCTTGGTCGACATATATCAATAAATGTGGTGCACTTCATAAAGCACAAAAAGTGTGTGAGGAGCCTTTTAGTCGGGATGTCGTCTCTTGGAATGCGCTAATTGCGAGATATGCCCAAGTGGGGCAGGGCCATGAAGCTCTGTGCTATTTTCAACACAGATGTGAAGCGAGGGTGTCTCTCGAGATGCAATCACATTTGCTAGCATGGAGAAGGGGGATACCTACAACGAGACATCTGTAGGCTGGCCTCCATAATGGGGGGAGGAAAGGCAAGCGTCAAGGTCGCAAAGCTCTGAGCTATTTTCAACAGATGCAGAGAGAGCGCATCTCTCTAAATGCAATCACAGACACTTGCACCTTGATGGCATGTGGCATTACACAAGACTAATATGGGTAAAATAATTCACGATGATATTGTTAGTCTCAGGTTGTTGAAAGAAAACATCGTGCTTACCTCTGCCTTGGTTGACATGTATCCCACATGTGGTGTACTTCATAGAGCACAAAACTACGCAACGAGCCTCCTAACTGGGATGTTGTCTATTGGAATGCACTAATTATAGGATATGTCCAACTTTGGCACGGCTAAGAAGCTCTGTGCTTTTTTTGGCAGATGCCAAGCAAGGGTATCTTCTCCAGATGCAATCACATTCTCTTGAATCTTAAAGGAAAACATGACAAAGTGAAGGGGGGGGGGGGGGGGGGGGGGGGGGGGGGGGGGG